>NW_010188618.1:0-19011 GCF_000695765.1 Mesitornis unicolor
TCAGTTGTGCACTGGGCCTAAACCACGACATTCTCTTTTATTGAAACTGTCACTGATACTTCTTTGACCTTTTGATTCAGCTGCAGCACCTTTGGAAAAGAGAACTGCCTTTCCAGGCTGCTGGTATTTCATCCATTTGATTTACCCCTGAGCCTGAAGCATGCTTATTTACAATCAGAATTAATGCATAAGACAAGGGCAGTTCAGTTAGTTCTTCTGCCCTGGACAAAAACCTGCAACGCAAAAATTATCAAAAGAGGAGGCAGAAAACAAAGTGTGTCTGTGCTGAGTCCCTCTTGCCAACATCCTCCTTTTGCAGCTTTTGAAGTGAGAGAAAAAGATGTAAATCAAATCCAAACGAATGTTAGATAGAGTAGAACTGACATTTGGAGCTGCAATACCTTAAAGTCAATATCATTATCTCTGATATTTACTGTAGCATAGAATGCTTGGATGAAATGGTAAAGTTCACCTATTCTTCCCATACACACTACATGGTCATGTGTGCTGTTATCCACATATACACACATGCACACACACACACAGACTAAGACATTAATATTAGCTTCACCTAAATGTCCAGTATGAACTTTCATCCAAGGACATCTGCTGCTCAGACTTCTCGGAAATGCTGTGTTGGTGAGATACTTTTAAAATATGATTCAGCTTATATATAGGTTATCTTACTCAAATGCTTTTTCCATGCAAAAATACTGGTACTGTTTGGGATGGGTGGTTGGTGGAGAAGACTAAAATGACTAAAGAGGTATCTGAAGGGAGCAAGTTTAGGGACCTCTCAGGTGAGTGCAAGATAGTTAGAATCTCACCTGTACTTAGACTTCTGCAGTTGGACAGTCAGAACCTTTTGTTTGTAGTCAATGGAAAGAAAGAAACAAGCCCTGTAAACAGGCAGTTCAGTTATTTGGCATATGTATCTCAGGATATGATGAATCATTCTCTGGAGAGAACTATTTCTCTTCACTGACTGTAAAGGTGGTCTGGTGTAACTAGTCCACACTTAAATGTCTCTCTTTGGGCCTTCAAGGTTAGGACAGATGGATTTCACTGCAGGTTATACTTTTTCTTTAATAAGGAAAGATTATAGATCTTTAATACAGGGGAGGAAAGGAAAGCATGGGTCCAAAGACTCGTGCAATTTCTTCCAAGTTTTCTAATGAAGCTCTGGAGTGGTCTTCTGTAGGGTTATCAGAAAGCTGTGGGATCTGGTTCATTAAACTTAGGTACTGAAATAATTGACTTATTTCTTAATAAATCTGTAAATTTCCTACTTTACCAATTAGGTCTGCTGAGTGCCAGGCACTGAAGACTTCCAGAGATAAAGCGTAGTTAATCTATCCACTGGACCACTGCTACTCAGGACACTATACTATAATGGAGGAACTGAGTCTAAAGAATTTGGTCTAATGCAAGGATATCCTTTAAAACATGTATTGGATACTATTTTATATTTGCTGAACTACCTATCATGATCTGACATACATTCCTGAAGCAAAGCAAGATGAGAACAGGTGTCCAAATTCCAAGCAAATGCTATGTTTGAGTCTTATTTTCAGTGATTGAATACATCTTCCCATTTACTCTTCATATCTTTAAACAGTGTACTATATACTGTCATGTCTCTTAATACAAATCTTGCCTTGGCACCACTTATGCCAAGCTGAGCTGTCCTACACTGAACTCAAATCCTCCTTCTGCAGCTATGCAGACCACAGACCGAGATCTCAGAAAGTTTCTAGCGTCTCAAACACTCACATCCTATCATTGGCACAATGTTTTCTCAGAGAGAACCCAGTAGCATGGAATAGTCTACAACAGAGTTACTCAGACTTTCAGTGCTGTATATAACTCCTGTGGCTGGTAGTGGGTAAGGCTATGTGAAAACTGGACCATAGCAGGAACAGGGTTATAGCCTCCTGCCTGATCATCTGAAAGGCAAGACTGTAGTATGCTGAAAGCAAATTATCCTGGTGATTACAGCAAATGACTGAGACAAGAATGTCTTCAAAAAGATAGGTATTCCAGGGCTATTCTAAGAGATACAGTGTTTCTACATGCCGGAATACTCCATGCTCCAGGTGACTTAGAATAAAAAGAATAAAAAAAACCAAACCCAAAACAAACCACAAAATTGAGAAAGCACCCTCCCTCACAGATCTCAGTTTCATTATTAATAAACCCAGAGTTGCCCCCCTGAGAAATGACCACCAAGATGACGTCAAGTGCCTTGACATCAAAAGGAATCCTGCTCATTTTCATGTCTTTGTAATTTTACATGAATTAAAGACTTTAATGTGATCAAGAGATGCATTCACCATGTATGACACTATCTTGGGAGATAAAGGTATTTCCTTTTTCCTTGTTTTCTTGGTGGAAATATTCTTTCCATTACTTTGCCATTATTTGAAGGTTTGGCCTTCAAGAATAATCATTCCTGTTACTACAGCACCAGCCAAAATAACAAAGCATGCAGGGTTACAGAGAAGACAACACTGAAATGAACAAAAAAATCCTGCAAAGGTCCTTCAGTTTTTTAGAGGGGATTTGAAAAGCTGTCAATTTTCTGCTGCTAGCTGACTAACTCTCTCTTCCTCTAGCCACAACAAGCAATAATAATGAAGCTTTCTACTTTTTATTTCTTTACCTGAGTTTCTCAAAACTCTTGACTAAATCTGAACTTGGCCAGCTGGCATCTGGGAAAGCTAGGTACGCTTTGCTATGAATTCTTTCCTGGCTGCTCTCAGGATTCATTATTCAAAGACATGCACTTTGATGGCAGGACTTTACTTTCCATAGGACAGAAGGCCAGTGCTGGAGTAGATTGGTTTTTCATGACAAGGAGCATAACAAACTCTAGTGAGAAATGGTGTTTCCTGCATTACATACATCAGCTCCAATGAAAAGAAAATGGTGATATTTCCTTTCTGTTTTTGATAATACCAGTGCTTACCCAGATGCTCTTTCCCCACAGTCCCTGGATCTCAGCTTTCCTTTTAAAGAGTTCTGCTTGCTTTAAGTATATGCCAAGGTCTGGGGTGCAGTTTACTCCCTCTTTAATTTAACTTGTCTATTTATCAAACACTAACTGGTTTTCGCTACTGATGAGGGGGCCTTTCTCACGTTGGCTTTTGTTTTCTGAACAGCAGAATTTCTCTTTCTGTCTTGTAGATTCTCTTCAAATTGCACTTGAATTTCTGCTTTTTTCCTACAATAATGGGACTACACCTGGAGGTCCTAAGGCTCAATTTATGCTTAATCTGTTAAGGATGCTCCACTTTCTCACTGCCCCCATCTTGAGGGAGCTGATATTTCATTCACCTGAAGTGTGACAAATTTAGCTATCCTGGGACACTCATTGCTTGGCAGCTGTCCTGCAAAGTGTTTTGTATTTTAAAGTGCAGATTAATGTTTCCCTTGTAAGAGCATCAGGCCCCTTAAATGAGATCATTCTACTCACAAGGGCTGCAGTCTTGTTTTACTGCAGTAAGTCCATCCGGTCCAGCTCCTGCCGATCCTATTGATCCACTTTGGCAGCCTGAAATAACTTTACAACAGCGGGGAAATCACTGCTGGAAAAATCCCTCAGTCCTCCAATAAGAGGAGGAACGTATGGTGGCCATGCAACTCTTCTTCATGCAGTTCCTTATGGAGGTGTGGGAAGTAGAACCCAACTTACAAGCAATGGGAGGTTTCCCTGCATTTGTTCAGACACTCTCCAGCATAGTCCCAAGCATCTGGACACACAAAGATAGATAACTTCCATCCTATACTCCTCCATCTCTGTAGTGTCTCTTCTTAACATGGGAATAGGGTAAAAACAAGAACAAGAGCCTTTGATTTGCGTGCTGAGACTAAAGCCCATGCAGAATACCAAACCTTTTGGAATCACTTGTCCAATAGCTTCAACCCTGTTTTCCTCAAGACTGTCCCAAAACCCTGTACTTCTAACCAAAATAGGAGAACAAATAGATGAACACTCCAATATACTCCGTTAGATCACCCTGTACACCTGCAGCATTAAGTTAAAAGTTTTGGGTAACTCTTCTCATTCCATTTTTATTGGATAGCATGTTTTAGTTTGATAAAGAATGATACAGAACAGGAGGGCCCATTGCTTTCTGCTGACAGGGAAGAGCTGAACAGAAGAGACCAAGCAGTCCAGTTGTTTGTTGTCTGGAGGCAATGGGAGCTAAGAGACTCACCAGTGAATCAAGAACTAGTTCACCAGGAGATCTGGTTTAGTTAATGGTGATTTAAAGTGACCTTTGCATTTTGTGACTCAGTTACCCTACCTAAAAAAAAAAAATCAAAGCAAAAATAAACAGATGTTTTTGATATATTAAGAAAAAATAATATTGACTTCCTTTGGAGCCCACAGTTTGGAACTAGCTTACTGGACAATATAACTGCCTCAAACCAGATCCTAGTCCTGAAGTGTATATCATCAGTTCAATAGCTCCCAATATTATGAGGTCTTGACCTCAATTAAACCCATATCCTATGGAATTTAGTGGGAATAACGTGGATGTGCCTTACATGGAATTCAATCAGGCTTATAGTTTAATAAACAAATCTGGGTGAAAAGGGACTAGTAAATATGAGAGTTACTGAAAAAGCAAGTTGCCTTTCACAGCCAGAAAAGGGCCCTAAAACAATCCAGAATTTTAGTTATGATAGTTACAAAAAAAAGGAGTTTTTTGGCTAAAAGAAAAAAATACACCTTTGGCAGTATTTTATTTACTCATTTAATTGGTATTCGCTCTCTGAGCTGATCCATTTTAGTATCAGAGTGGGATGATCTATTACTTAGCAAGCAGAATGATCTAAAATAGAGATGGAAGAGATCTACTGGGACAGATTTTCCAGCAATTTACATTCATTCTTATATATATACAAAATATGAGTACTGTTGCACACATAACTATACATGCAAGTCTGCATCAATGCCTATGCAAATCAGGCTATTGTGCAGGGTATTATGCCCAATCAGCGATTCAATTGGTGTAATTAACCAATTTCTACGCAGAACTCTTGTAACTGGGCATGCAAATTAATGCAACTGCATGCAAAGCTTACACCAGAATTTGTGTACCTAAATGTTCTGTGTATCTAGCCCATTAAATGAGGGTCTGTTTTAATTAGACTGTGTAATTCAAGCCAGACCAGATCACAATGTACTTGGAAGTCCAGTAAATAGAAATGAAAACATGTTTTCTGGTATGCTCTGTTGTTCAAAGACACCATGAACCCCACACTACTTCCCTTGACTTCTGAAATTGCTATCATAGCCTATCAAACCTTAACATGGGAAAAAACATTTTTCCTGATGTTCAGTCTAATTTTTTCCTTGCTTAACTTAATCTTATTTCCTCTAGTCATCCTCCCACTCTAAACACCATCTCCCACAGAATCATAAAGTGGATGCTGTGTTTGCTTACCTCAATTACAGTATTTCTAGGAAATTAATTATATCTGCATGAAGAAAACAGGAGATCAATGGATATAGAAGGGGAGTCCTCTTCTATGGGTCTTGTTGGCAACAAGAGCCCTATTTTGACAAGTCTTGCTAGTGTCTTGTTCTAGTAGAAGTAAATGTTGAGTAGTACTCACTAGACATTGTATAATAATGCTCTACGCTTTTCCCCACTACATCTCAAAGCCAGGCTTAGATAGGTCCTTTTCTATGGATGAAGAAAGTAAGGGAGTGAAGATGAAGCATATTCCATGGTATCTTACTGTAAATCAGTAACCAAACAAGGATAAACTCTAGATCTCCTGAAACCAAGACAGGCAATAAAATCCAATAGGTGGAAGGATTTTCCAAAAAATCATATGCAAAACCCTAGTTCTTCAACTGAGTTCCTTGGAAGGTCACTGTAGGCTTAGGCTGTGTTCAGACATAGCAAACTGATCTCTGATTTCAGTGATGCCATACTTAAAATAGTACAATTCAGCCCTCAGGGTTGCAAAATCACAGAGGCATTTAGATTGGATGGGGTCACCTAGTCCAGGCTTCACTCGAAGCAGTGCTAGCTTAGATCAGGGTCCCTTCCTTAACACATATATATTTATAAAATATAAAGGTGATTTTTATGTATTTACATTCCTTTGATAAGTGTATTTTATGTGAGTGTAGACTGCTTATTTTTGTAATGCAACCATACCATGACAAAAGGGGGAAAATAAAAGCCTTTAAAGGTAAAAATCTTGTCTGGCTACAAGGATGAGGTTTATCTGTGATTTTTCTTTATATGAGTGATTGTGCTAAATCAGTATAAATTTGTGGTATACGACTGACTTAAACTCACTTTGTTATAAAACCTGCTTTGGCTAATGGCTTAAAAACATTCTGCTTTAACAGGCTTACGTAATATTATGCTCTACAGATCACATATCTTACAGCTATACTAGAAGCATTTATTCTGTGTTCAAGGTCCCCTTTCCTATATATCAAAGAACACAATAATGAAGAATTATACTGAGTTGCTAAAATATTACAGAGAGAGAAGGAGGGAGAAACACATTTTTGCAGTGTTTTGAACCTAGTGTCACTGGGATTTTTTAATGCATAAAAGGCAGAGTAATTTTGCTCTAGTTCCACATTAATTCCTGCACAATATGCATTGGGGATATTATTTTTTTACAAGACGTTTTAAAACCAGGCCTGAAAACAAGAAAAATCCATTACTGACTTACAGTAAATTCCTAAAGGATCCTCTGTACTTCTGTTCCTGCTTCAAAATGGCTATGCAGACACATACACACATACAAACAGATTCAGCAAACATGGCAGTATATTTTAAGATTCACTACCCTGAAGAAAATAATACAAGAAACAGTATACCCCATTCAGCAAATTTATTGTACTTCCTTAATTTCCAAACCTCAAAAGCACAATGGGCACTTACAGTACACGCTCATTTTTAATTCCTAGAAAGTGATTTAAGATGGGAACATTTCTAACGATGACTTCCAACAAACCATTCAAACATGGCCCTGTTCCTAGATTTGAAGACTCAGGTAGGGCTTGCAGCCTTATTGATGCTTCATATTTAATATGAAGTAGAATTAAGCTTTTAAAACTATTCTTTGCCATGAAGTCAGGAAAAGTTAGTAGCTGAACTGTAAATCTGTGACCATATGTATGCATATATATATACACACACACATGCTGTATAATACTGCAGTACTGGAAAAGACAAATGATGAATGTGGTTTCCCTTAAATAAAAAAAGAGAAGCGGAAAATGAAAGAAGAGATACGGTGTTACATTTCCTAATTTTATACAGATAAGGAAGGAAAACTAGAGCTTACTTAGATGTCTGGACAGAGCATACAAACCATGGCTGTTGAAGCTATTCTTTGGGATTAAACAGTTTCGGACGAGAGCCTGAGGAAAGCTTTGGATGTAAAACTGATATACAAGTTGGAAGACTGGTGAATGCACTTCAGACCTTCAAAAGACTGAGACTGAGGAGCTGACTTTGTACACCTGAAGGCCTGGGTGCTTAAGAAAAAAGGCAAGCTAAAATCACAAAAGGTTTTTATTATATGGCAACAATAGTTTTCCCATGGCGTTTGGAAATGCTGTAACATCTGGAAAGATATGTGCAGATAAGAATGAAATGGCACAAATATTTAATGTCAGCACTGTCCAGTTCTTAGCCCATGTGATTTGGCTTTGGTTGAGGTTTAGTCCAGTGGCTGAACTTTCAGTCAGACTACCATGGCTCTCTGCCTGTTGTCAGTAGTCAGGACAGCGAGTAGCACATCTTACCAGCACTGCTCATGCTCTCAGAATGAAGGGCATGGTTGACAAGTGCATCCCAGGAGTCTGCTTTTCGGACTGCACATGGGAAGATGAAGCCAAGAGAACTAGTCTTCCAGGTTTTGTTCTGCTAAGATATTGCAGTATTGGATGCCAAATGTGAGTACAGTACTTCCACTGTTTGCCCTGACTCTCGCTGAGCCCAGACTCCAGTTGCTTCTCATCATCTCACATAGTCTTTACTCTGCAGCGGTTTATGTTCTTTCCCTTTCACCTCAAGCATCCCACTTTAAAGCATACAAAATCGGAGCCCACCCTGACAGATATAGCACAAAGTCTCAAGTCTGCCATAAACACGAAAAAAGCTCCAGGGCTGGGATTTGAATTAGGAACCTGCCAACTTTTGTTGCTCTATTGCCCACAGCTGCCTAGACGTGACAGATGTGGCAAGATGAGACCTGAGACAAGGATAGGGTCTCTTGGTTCCTTCATCACATCACTTCACCCATACCACAGGCAAGGGACTGGGAGACACACCACCTGTCCTATATATATGCATATATATAACCTCTCTCTCTGTTGTACATTCCATGGTAAGCCAAAGTTTTGGAGATTAGAAAAAGCAGCAGTGAATTCAAGTGGAAACAGCAGAACAGAAAGGCATTTTGTTGTCACAGGAAAGATTTTTGGTCTCTCTCCTACTACTTCCCTGTAATGTTTTATTAATGTATAAGGAAAATCTAAACAACCACCAAGAATTCCCCGTCAAAAGCAGGGGAGGAGAAAGACTTCATCTCAGTTCTATTTTTAAAGCAAGAGAAGGCAGAGAAAAAAGTGATTTTATATTTAGACTTTCAGACAAAGAAAGGGAAGATGGAGCTAGTAAAATGGTACCTTCAGAGTATGTTTTAGGTTAATGGGATGCTGATAATGCAAACTCCCAGCTTTACAAAAATAAAAGTTCCCTGGCTTCTCCTATAAACTGCTGTGTCTTTTACATATAAATGACTCCCCTCTATTTAGACCCCTCCTCTTTTTTTCCTTTGGACTTTGTATCATCTCCATCTATTCTGCCAGACAATAAAAGAGCTGAACTCATCACCAGAATTTATAGGCTAAGGATTTGCTCTGGTCACCAGCCTAGGGCAATACAATACAAAGAGGTTCAGTCAGGTCTAAAGAGAAGGAAGTAGCATGTGTGCATGAGCATGTGACAAGTGAAAAATAAAGATAATTATTTCCAGAGATAATTCTTCCACAATCATTACAAGATATATGGCTGTGTATGTGCATGGTCATGTATACACAGATGAATTTGTATTTGGTGAGTAAGAGATTCTTTAATGTCCTACATCCCACTTTTTTCTATATGCAACTTTTTTCTAAAGTAACGAATGTGTCAGCATGTCAAAGTCTGATTTAAGTATATAAACTGTATGCGTAAAGCACCATGCCTGTTCCTGTGGAAAGTGTGTTCCCACGCTGCCTTGTCCACCAATATGCTGGGGGTAGGAGGTTTTATTCTTGTGTCTGAAGAACGTATGGATATATATTACAGCTACACGTATGTTAGCATGTTTTGACTTGCTGAAAAGTCTTTGAGTGCTGCCTGTGAGAAGGCTACATGCTTGTCAGAAAGTCTGTATGATCATTAGCATTCATATCTGTGTATTCAGGCACGTACTGATACACACTGACTTGTATATAGTTATGTCACATTATGTGAGTGCGTTTTGCCTTGTTTGAAAGTCTCGGTGAGAGTGTATATATCTGCCTTTAAAAATTGCATTGCCGCAGCATATAAATATTTATATATGTAACTGTCATAAATCTGTCAGCTTGGCAAACGTATGAGTCGCCAAGGTAACTTTGGGAGATTTTTATTGAAGAACTCATAAGCTGGAGTTGAGAAATAGCTGAAAGAAATGAGAATTAATGGCTACTCAACATCACTATCATAAAGTTAGTTATCCCAAGTTTCAGAAAATGAAACAGACAGCAAGTTGGCACCCATGGGCACAGCTTAAGTACAAGAGATTTGCTAAAAGCTCAGTATTTTGTCTAAAACTAAATCACAGCACTAGGCCAGTGTGCTTTATGCAGGGCAGTCACACTTTGGAAACCAAAGGCTGTTGTCCTCCTGCACTGCACTACAATTGCTTTTGGAAGAGCTCACAGGATTTTTAGTTGGTGTTTGCATGTGTGGCAACTCACAAAAAAAAAATCCTTCAAACAGAAATGCTTTTTTAATTGAAACCTCACTGGCATATAGGCAATATTGCAGCTGGTCATTGTGCAGTTACCTGGAGGCATTTAGTTATGCGGTTATCTTTGCTAAGTTTTAGTTAAAGGAAGAAGTGCACTGGTTTGATATTGCAGAGGTGTTATCAGAAACTGAAAACACCTTTTCATTAGAGCTTGTGTACACAGGAAATGCTTTCCAGAGCAAGCAGTGCAGTGGTTTTTCACCTGTGGCCCACTGGCCTCTGCTGGCTCACATGAAAAGCAGTTCAGAAAATAGCTGTAAATTTTTGAATACACCAGCATTCCCTCTAATTCCCAATCCAGCTTCCACTGCCTTCCCAGTTTCCCAGTGTAGACAAACCCTCCTGCCACGTCCATACACAAGGTGGTTTGTTACTGTAGGCTTGTGCATTTTGTGGGGGGAAATAAGATAGGTTAATTTTTAAAATTTAAACAACAGTAAGTAAAAGATGTGCTTACACTTCCAGTGCAAAACACTGAGAAGTATACCTTTAAAGTCTGCCAACACAGCTGGTGTTGGGTTGTTTTACGGCACTTGGTTCAACAGCAAACACACAGAGCCACAGGCTTAGTTTGGATAGGAGAGAAGTTGATGAAAATTAGGAGCATATCCTTTAGGATTTGCAAATCAGCACAGCGGTGTGCAAAGCTGGGACCATTTGCACCCTGAGAAACAGGGCAGACACTGGCCTTTCCAGAGACATTTCTGCACCTTGAGGAGAGCTCTGCAATGCTGTGGATACAGATGTCATAACACCTAAATATAACAGGCAACTTGTCATTTCCATGTAGTTAATTAATTTCCGTTCTACTACTATTATTACTTTTATTAGGCATTCACTAGGACTCCTGTTTCATGTCTCAGCTCAAGAATAATCACTGCAGTGTCTCACAGGCAGCTTCTACATTTTCTTTCAAGCACTACATAAATTTATTTATTTTTAAGTATATATTCTTCTTAAAGTCTTTGGGTAGCAAAAGAGAACTCATGAAACTAAGTTGTTATCTCTCAATAAATTCATACATAGTTGTATGTACAAATGTATGGAGCTGCAACTGTATATACATCCATATTCATCCACTCAGATATGTACACACACACACACACACAGAAAGAAGCGCATTTCCACGTTTTTAAATCTGAGGAAAAGGCTTTGGTGGGCCGGAGAATTGTTCATAGCTCACGAGAGCCTTCCCTCTGGTAGGGAGCAGGATAAAAAAATAACAAAAAACCCATGTGGGAAATCTCAACCCTTTTCTCCCAGCAGCTTCCTGAATTGTGGACAGGTTGACACTCTGGGCACTATGTTTGCTCGTGGTATCTGCTAACTCAAAATGCAGCCATCAGGGATAGATATTAGGAGAAAGCCAGGAGCCTGTGGTACCATGCTGCTGCTCTCCACCTGTGCTTGCAGGGAAGCAACACCTTTCCGCTTGCCCTGCCTGGCTGAGCAGAGCCTGCCTCCCATGGCACTGCTGTACGATGCCTCGCACCGGGATGGCTGGCCACATTTGGCAGTACTAGTGAGTAACTTCTAAAGCTGAAAAAGCAGCATTCAGCTTGATATCCGTGTAAGTCAGTTTCGCTTACTATTCATCAGACTCCTATCCCTTGCCCTCCTTCCTCAGGCATAATTGGCCTCTCATTATTTGCACATTACAAAGATATCTCACTTACTGGAGAGCATAGCAAGTCAGGGAAGCAAGGAGAGGATGCTTCCTGCCTGCACTCTTCCCATCTTGCCCACAAAACGCTCCTATTTCTTTATGGGAAACAACAAAACCAAACCCCAAGTCCCAAACAAACAAAAGCCGAGGATGCAAGTTTTCAGACAGCAACTGAGCAGTGCGGCACTATATCAAGCTGGATTTACGACATCCCAGAGTGCAGGACAATTCCTTAAAACACACTCACAGTCAGGAAAGTGACTCTGTATAAAATGCCATCTGGGGTTTCAATATTTTATTTTCTCTCTCCCTCTCTCTTTCTCTCTCATAACGTTTCCAGATTGAGTTTGTTAAGTCAAAAATAATTTTTTTTTGCTTCCAGCTCTCAGCTCTGACACACTCCCCTAAGGATGGGTCATGTATTATCTAGCTTCTACATCATTTTAGAGGATAAAGATTCTGCCAAAAAAAAAAAAAAAGCAATTTGAACATTTTCTTCCTTACACCTTGTCTGTCACCTTGCAAACCTGTGGGATTTCTTTTGGAGAGCAATGGGAGGATAACTACACCAATACTCCTTTGAACCTAGTTCACCTGGGGAAAATGATATTAACTAAAATGCTAGAAAATGAAACTGAAGAACCGGCTATTTTTTTGCTTATGTTTTACAGTTGAGTCACATAAACCTGCCATTTTAAATTTTTTTATTATGAGTAGTTCTTTAACAGAGTATCTAAAAATATTTAATTCTGGAAACTATATGGACATATCACAGGTAAACCAAAATATTTATTTTATTGTGCTGAGGGAACATACAGCCATTGTGGTAGCAGGGCTAAAAGATATCATTTGGGTCAATCTAAATGTTTAAAAAAATATTTTAGATTAGTCAGAAAAAAAAAAAAAACTAAGAAAAAATAACTAATTGTTCCTTGCTACTTGCACTGTTACAGTTTGGAAACATGTGATGAATGAGAAGGAATCAATGGTGTAGCCCAATGGAAAAAAAAAGAAAAAGTAATTTCTTAATTAAAAATTATGAATGTAACTTTTGTTGTGTAGAATTCCCTACAGAATAGCTCAGATCTTCCTCACTGTGACTTCCAATAGCTACTTAGAAAGCTGGCCTCGACATCAGTACAATTAGGATCTTGCTGGCTAGCTAAAGTGAAGTGAGAGGCGTCTCTTTGTGTATTGAGCCTTTAATTAAGCAATAATAAATGAGTTCTACACATAGTTCTGTGTGTCAGGCTTTGGCTTAGGAAATATAAAGACTGAGGAGCTGTGATTCATGTTCAGATATAATGCATGGTTAGGTAACATCCAAACTGATCAGAGAGGGGAGCCAAGGTCCCGGTATAACCCAACCATTCATCACATATCAGCTCTAACCTCTTGACAATCAGGGCACCCCTCCCTCCTTTGGTAATAGGTTAATTAATTACCAATTTAGAAGTAATCTTACAAATCAGCTGTTGGCCTTGGTAAGAATTAATTGCAAATACTTTTTGGGGAGGAACATATTAAATGGGCCTTTCTTTAAAAGAAAATATGAGAAAGCAGATGAAGAGCACGACTCCTAGAGTGGTTACAGAGATAGGAGGATTGTCTGAATCCTCTTCAGTGAGGATGTGGATGACAACGGAACTCATTAATTTTATTTATTGGGGAATTGCCAAGATAGTGATAAAACTGTTCGAAGCTCATTTACAAGATTTCTTAGCCCACCCATGTTCAAATCTCTCTGAAACAAAAACTTCACCCACTTCTCTTTCAGTGGGGAATTTAAATGCAATGTGGCTCACTTTCCATTGAAATTAGCCAAGTTTTTTAACTATCTTGGGTACAATTTCTGTCACTTAAATTCAGGTATCTGGGTGGTAGATGTCTAGGCTCCTCCTGTAATCAGTGGAAATCTGTGGTCTAGTCATGTGATGAAATGTGAGTGTCCACTTTGGAGTCAGAAGAACAGTGGCCTAAACTTCAGTAACTAACTGTACTGTCTACCTACCACCAACTTTAAAAGCAATGTTAGTTGACTTGTTCAGAAGAAGACAAGCATATTCTAGGCAGAGCACTCTTTTTGGATAGCATTCAACTTAACCCTTTAACCATATCTCAACTTTTTCGGCTGTGTTGGTGGCATTAGACTTCATTTAGAGGCAATGGAGGAAAACAGTCACCTTTCAGGATGGGAAGAGCGCCACCTTTTGGCTGCCTGCTTTAGTATGACAATCATCTTGAAAGTGCTGATTCTCCACAGACCACAAAAGTTGTTGTTAAGAGATATAGGAGGTTATAACATGTGGTGATTATGTTTGCTTAGATGAACCCCAGTCTAGGTAGTCTGGCTACCATCTGCCCCAGTGCCACGGTTTCTTTAAATGAATAGATTTGATGTCTGATGTGCTTGAACACTACTTCTGTTAGGCTATTTCAGTATGTTGGGACTGAACTCTCATGAATGACCACAGGCTTAAGCTGATCTTAGCACAATGTATGAAATACAAGGTAGTCATGACAGTAGCTGATGTCAGACTGCAGTATTGAGCTCCAGAGCTGGATGTTAAAAATGCAAGCCTCTTCCAGCTGTCAGAGGCTTTGAAATCTGAGATCTAACTCATCAGAAAAAGAGGTACCAGCTATTAAGTCTTCAGAGTATCTAGATCTAAACTCCTCCAGAGTTGGAAGGGCTTTTCGCAAGTAGAGTAGTCTTCTCTAATAAGAATTCAAACTCCCTGGACCTCCTGATGTTTATCCATTACTAGAAAAATACATGCTTCATTTCCCATTCCCATTAACATGGAACGCTGTGGCAAAGGTGCATGAGAACCAGCGGGTTTATAGATCTGCAGCCATATGAATTATCAGCGAGATGCTTCGAAGCCACTGGAGTCCGGTATTTACATCTCCTGCATAGAGCCATCAGGAAGTCCATGCATCACTTGAGTCCTACCTAAGCACTCAGCTGGGCTCTGCTCTCTGGTGTCTTGTGCTGCAATGAGATCAATCCAAACTGTTGTAACCATCAATGATATCTGGCTCAGATTTTCAGGAAGAATTTGAAGATTGGTTCTTATTTTATGGTTTATCGTATTTCCTATGATAACTAAGTAAATTCAAAGGTTGGCATATATCAGAGTCTTATACTTCAACATTATATCCTCTCATTGGGTAAATATTAGATTGATGATCTGAGTTTTCCACCCATCACTTTTTGGGGTTTTGTTGGTCAGAAAGAACTGAAAATATTTGCAAGAATATTCTGTTTTAAAATAAGATTTCCCAATTTGTGCAGAGAAAATTAGAAGGGGAACAAAACAGCAATGAAAGAATAAATTCCCCACACTTCTATAATTTCAAAATAATCATGACTCAATAATTTCAAGACAGAAAGTGTTGGGTAAATGTCACTAGAAAATTACTTTTTGCTTTGAAATTGCAGTTCGTACCTAAAGGACTAATAAACGTAGTAAGATAAAATAAAATTAAACAGTATAATATCAAGATCACAAAATAGATTCACCTGATCTAATCTGATTTTGTAAAATGTTTATTTGCCACATTTTTCCCAATTTTACTTTCCTTCACAACTGAAACAGAAAATACTATATAAAAAGCAATTTCAAAAACTCTTTTTCAATGGGAAGAAACAATTTCTTTCCGGCTCTGATGTGCTGCTTCCCAGTTTTGGATATATAGTTAGAATAACATTATTTGGCCATTCCACTGCTAATGAAGGTTCTTGTTGAACTCAGTGGTAGGGGGTAGCATTTGTGTCACAGGAAGATCTATTTTTTTGAACATCCCTGTCACCATGAAATTCTAAGTGGACACAGAAAGATGGGTAAGAAACACGACAAAGTCACAGACACCAGCAGGCATTGTTTCTATTGTTTCTATTTCTAACTGCAGCTCAGTTCCTAAAATGTTTTCCCTAGAGCCATGCAAACCTGTTGTTGCAAGGAAATGAATGGAAACTAGGTTTCTTAGGTGTTGGTTTGGTTTTGTTTCCCCTCATCGACACATGGGGCTGAAATTTGGCTTCTGTATGTTTAGAGCCTTCTGATTTTGATAAAAAAGTTGGTATTGGATGCAAGCAGACCATTCATTACTTTTTGGGCAAGATTCAAAGTTTTATTTCAAATTTGGAAAACTCCACTGGTGAAACCCAACACCTTTATGAGTCTAAGAGTAAAGAGGGATGTGAAATTCAAAGAGAGATTTTATTTTTTTTTAATCTATGTACCTGTCCGAAACTGGAACATAGTCACCTCTGAATGGAATCCCCAGAGATTCACAGTCCCTGCTAACCCTTCAGCCCTGCATTCCTCACCAAATAGATGTCATACATCATTTCTGAAACTCAGGCTGCAAATGGGACCTGAGAACCTGCATTTCCTAGAGGCAGGAGTAAATGATTCTCCTGACATCTCTTTCTCATATATGGCGTTCCAACACCTGTTGTCCACTCTGTATGCTTCCTTCTCCCCAGTAATGCCCCCAAGAGGTGGCTGATGTCCCACAAAATAATCAGAGAATGCATCTTTAATTGGGTCTAGAAGAAACTTTATTACCCTGTAGCTAGCTTCTTTGGTTTTTTCTATAACAAATTATCCTAATGATCTGACCTAGGACCAGATGTTAATTGCAATGGAAAGTAATCAATTTCCTTTACTAAGCGTGAACTCATTTGCAAGGTTAGTCAGTGAGCAGATACGGAGTTCTTAATGAGGCAAGAACCTAGCAGACCTTCTGGGTTCCTTGTGTCGATTCCAGGTTTACTGCATTGCACCCATTTTCACTCTACCCACCTTTAGCCATGCCACCCTATTAAAAAAACAGTAGCAACAAAAAAAATCACAATCTGTCTCTAATCACTTGGTAAAGGATGAAAAAAAAATAATAATGCAACAACCACAGCTGTCTGAGAGCAGTAGATTCTGAGACACAAAATCACCCTCTGTATATATATAAAAATAAAAATAAAAAATATGTAAATCACACAGGAAATTATGGCTAACGGCATGTTGTTTAATAGAGGGTATTATTATAAATATGGGAGATGCTCAAACAACAAATTAAGCCTGCAGTATTCGGAGAAAGAGCTCAGAGGACGCAACCTAAATTCTAACTTGGCTGCTGTCTTCGGTGCTTCTGTGCTTTTGTCTGGGTTTTATATTACCACTGAGCACAGCTTTAAGAGGGAAAGGTTGGGCCATCCAGAGCAATAAAAATATAAAGAGGGGAGGGTGGGAGCAGAGGGAGGTACTTAATCTTCCAGTGAACTTCTCAAAAGATAGTTTTGTAAGAAAAAGAGCTTTGGCTACGGTTGGATGTGAAGAGCATTTTCTGTCCTGGGGAGGACAGGGGGAGCAAGGTTATCTGTTCAGCAGCCACCAGGACAGCTGTAACAGTGCAACCTCTGGTGTATTTGCACCAGTGGAGCTGAAAATTGGAGTAAACGCCATTGTTGTGCTGAGTAGTTTAGTCTGCCTACCTAGGGGTTGCAGTGGGGCAATTACACCCTACTGCTGCTTATGGAAAGTCTCTGGTCTATCCTGGCTCTCTGAAACAACAATATTTTTTCTTTTCTTTTAAGAAAGGATAACCTTCCCCTACAGCTTGCTCTCAATTCCAAATTCTAAAGCAAAACTTACTGCTTTTCAGCCCAATTTTTAGTGTACAAAATCCCATACCCACCGTTTTATGTTTGAAAGGGGACCATAAATTTAAATCAAGATGTCTTCCAAATAAACTTAGTTTTAAAATATTTAAGAGTTATCCCAACTGCACCAAGATTGAACATCATGTCTCTGTTAAGTGGGAAGCTTTAAATACAAAACAAAATAGTTGTTTTCACAGGGTGATCTTTTACAAAATCCTCCAAGATGTACTGGCTGTCAGAACAATCTCTGTCCCAGGGATACTTCTGGACAGGAGGGAGAAAAGCATGCTATCAAGTGAGCAATAATAACTCCTAGCACCACCACTCCGTTTCAGAAGAAGGTGTCTCACATCATCAGTTTCAGCAAATAATTCTGGGAATTCACATTTTTGGGGACTGACAGTACCACTCCACAGAGGTGCACAACTCAGGTGAGCCCAGGCACAAAGGCAATGTGCTATGGAAGTGGTGGAGGCAGGTAAGCAAAAGAAATCCAAGCGAACAAGGATTAATTAAAGAGAAGGAGAAAAAAACCAACATTGCCATAACATATTTTTATTCATATATATTATAGCGGCTTATTGCAAAACTGAAATCTCAGTGGCCCCCAGTGGAGTTACACAAAGCACTACTAGTTTTCGGTGCATTCAGCTAGAAAGGGGTATTGGAAGGTGCATTCTTCATCTGTCTACATTAATAAATAGCAGTTCAGTAAGAGACTTTCTCAGTGACGAGGTCACCCCCATGTTGTGCCTATATTAGAGACCTTTTCAAAGTGCACACGACAGGTTGTTCTGCTACGTCAGGGACAGGGTTCGACGAAGCCTGGCAGCTTCCCAATTTGTTTGAGGTGAATATGAATCCTGGAGGTGAGGGGGGTGTGCCTGTGGCTGAGGAAGAAAATGTGCTTTTCACTGTCATTTCTCATGCACTTTCAGGGGCAAAATCTCAGTCGGGGATTTAACATGGGGTGGCTCCCTCACTAAATTGAGTTAATTGGGATGTATGTTTAAGGAAGAAAATTTATCACCATGGTTCTGGATGCAGAGAATGGGTGTGCATCAGCTCTGCTCACAGCTCTGTGTGTGCCCTGGAGTTATCTCAACTGAGGCAACAGGAGCAAACGTACTATATAAATTCCTTTCTGAGCAGTCTTTCAAGCTCTCATCCATCCTGCTTATACATTCATAGTGGAAATCAGAGGATCAAGTGACTATCACTGAGTCTGTGAGAAGATGGGCCTCATAACTACTTATGGTGTTGGACACCTGAAGACTTTGGAGCCAAACCCAGCTCTCTGGTCCATCACACCTCTCTCTGCCTGCAGCAGGGGAAAAAGAGCTGCCCCAGGGGCTGCTAGCTGCTGAGTTTCTTTGGCAAAATTGATTACAGCAAAGTGAAGACCTCAAACCTCTTCACCTGGAGTCTGATCTTATCTGCTCAAAACTCTGCAAGCCCAAAGCCCATTCATCTGCCTGTCAGACGCCAGCCCAGATATCTGCATGAATAATCACTGCATATCCAAAACACTGCATGTGACTTAGACACCACTTTCTCCCTTACTTCTCCTTTCCTCATCTCACCCAAAACAACGACACAACTGTTATTTTAATCTGTTCCCCAG
>NW_010188619.1:0-1829 GCF_000695765.1 Mesitornis unicolor
ATAAAGATATACTTATATATGTATTTCTATTTATGCATACTTACATAAAATCTATGGGGCCATATTGTAATCTGCTACTTCAGCAGATGACCACTTGGCTGTGAGCTCCATCAGAAGTGTTATTTGTACAAAACCAACACAGCAGACATCCCTAAAGGAGCAAGGAGGAAATGGGAGAATATTGCATAACTGAAGGGGTGTAGCAATGAAGATATGATAAAAATTTAAAGAAAAAGAATTCCTATGACTGCTTTTCTTTCAAGGTAGTGTAGTTCTCCCCTAAACATGGGGTTCTGCTCAGACCCCCAATTATACTGGGTGGAAATGGTATGAGGATTTTATCACATGAGGCATAAATGGAAAAGCTCAACTCCAATAATTCCTGCAGAACTCTTGCTACTCCAGATCCTTCAGTTTCTATAGCATTCTTATACAGGGTAAAGAGAAAACTTAGTATTTGAATTTTATCTGCAAAAAAGCAAAATCAGACTTTATTCCTAAACCCTAAAATGAAAAAAGAAAAGGTAATATATCTTTCTAAATAAAAATAGTCCTAGAAAATATTCTAGTGAAGAAAATTAAATGATCCAGGTCTATGTGCATCATCTGCATTTCAGTGATGTACAGTACTCTTTTACCAAATTTATTCCGCTTTGGAATTCCACTGGATAATCATGCACTGTGTGTGTACTGGGGAAAGGGTGTTATCCTTAAATTATAATGGCTTTGCTTTGTTTGGTTGGATAAATTCCTATTAGTGTGTGTGTGTGCGTGTGCGTGGGTAGGAGAGAAGCTGCTGATACTTTTCTCAGTTCTTCAGTAATCCCAGTTTCAAAGTCTCAGAAAAGCTTAGTTATTTTTTTTTGTCATTGGTGATCCAGCCAAAAGTATCTCTGTTCTTCACAGTCAACATCCTATTGATGTGAAAGAAAAATGTTCCCCCTTCGTTAGTGTTAAATGCTGAACCATCTCACTGTTGTTCCAACACCTTCATAGTGCATAGCCTTAACCTCTAACCCAACTGTGCACTTCAGCAGCAGATTAAATCACTGAAAGTCCCATTTCATGGGGGCAGCAGGACTCTGCAGTCACAAAGTGGTAGATCCAAAAGCAATTTTCTCTTTACTGCAAAATGAATTTGTGGGGAGTCCCTTCATGTGTTCAAGCCCTTGAAAAATAGAATTGCAGCAATATGTTTCATGCTTTTTATTTGTGTGGCATGGTGAAGGGACAGTTGCTTCCCAAATGCACTGTTTCAGTCTATTTATTTGGAGACTCAGACCTGTATTGCTACCTGCCTGGAACTCTCTCATCCCAAACAGCAAGAACGCAAGATTTCTTTCTCATGAAAGTTTGTATTCTGCAGAAATTGATAAGTATGAGAAGACTGTCATGGTGTAATGCCACATTCTGGCTCAGTTTGAACTCTTATAGCAGATAAATATGAAATGTCATACCAGATGTCTGCTTAAAATGCAAGGGCTCTGCTTGTGAATCTTATGTAAGGTTCAGCATCACTTGCTCTCACAGTTGACTGTGAAGTGAGTCTGGCTTCCAGCCCAGGTCTCTCACACAATGATTAACCTGAGACTACATGGGACCATCTGGTACTGACTCAGGTAGGAAACATATATAAATGAGTGAACAGTTATGCTTTTCCTTCTGTAAGCAGAGTAATATTTGAGGAATAGCACCTTTTTCTTTTCTCTAAGAGGACTGCCTTGGAATATTTCATATACAGAAAAAATTTATGCTCATTACTTAGCCTGGTCCCCAAAACCTATCTGAATTTCTTTGCTTCCTGCCTTCTTTTTTATACTCTCTCTTTC
>NW_010188619.1:1865-50350 GCF_000695765.1 Mesitornis unicolor
TCCCTGTCTCTCTTCTTCCCTCTCACCCTTCCTCCTTTTCACCCTTTGTCTTTCTTTCTTTCCTTCCTTCTTTACCTCCCTTCCACCTTTTATCTTTCTTTCTTCCCTTCCTTCTTTACCTCCCTTCCACCTTTTATCTTTTTCTTCCCTTCCTTCTTTCCTTCTTTTCCTCCCTTCTTCCTTTTGCTCTCTCTTGCACTTTTGCTCAGTCATTCCTGAACATTGATCTTGAACCTGAGGGCTTGATTCAGTTGGAGACCCAGAACTTCCAAGTTTTTTGGTTCTGTCTGGAGAAATACTTCTCTAGGAGCTTTTGATAAGTCAATAGGCAAAGTAAATAACCAGTTCAGAAAAAGTGATGACTCTCAGGGCTGACTTGATGGCACCACATGCATTTCTATCATCTATGCAGAAAAACCTAGTCATGGCTCTTTGGAAATGCTGCATAGAAAATTTAAATGAATGTTCACTCAAGGAAGCAATGTTAAAGGGAGGAAATGGAAACAAAAAGGATTGTGGGCTTCCATCTTTTCCTTATCTGTCTTTCTTCTTTGAGTGGTCATGTGTTTCAGAGCCTTAAGAACACTAGGACACGATCGTTTTTTGTCCTTTAATGTTGTAAAACACAAAAGCTGACCTTCTCACCTTCCTCTGCGCTTCTAATGAATCTGCTCTAACATGCCCCTTGAAAATCATAAAGTGGGAAACAGGAAAGTCATAAAATGTGAAATATGAAAGTCATAAAACGTGAAATAGCTGAAGATTTGAGATTTCCTGGATTTAGGATTTTGCAGGCCCAGATTTCTAGAATGCCTGCTCTGGGACCAGCAATATCAGAGCTGTTACAGCAGTGGCTGAAGTGGTGGTGTGTGACAGCCACTTCTTCAGCCAGCAGCAGCTAGGAGAGATTTCCTTATAGACTCAGCCTCTAAAATGGCTCTTATGACTTTTTTTTTTCTGTATTTGTTTATTTCATAAGCAGAAAATCTTAAATAAGAGCAAATGTATAGGCTTCATAGACCTTGTGGTTACAGTTCTAATGTGACAACCAAAATCCATGAATATATTTTTTAAAAATAGTAAGTATGCAGGGTACTACAATGAGGCAGTTGTAAGAGAAAGTAATGACCCCAGAATGTGTTTAAGGCCACAGAACTGTCTGTATTGGGTATATGTGAGGGGTTTTTGGTTGTCTTTGGAGATAGCCCTTTAATAAGCTACCTGAAAAGCTCCCCCTTTTCCTTTGTCAGACCCACCTCTGACCAGGGCCAAGCCAATCAATGCCCCTGTGAATTCATGTATTTAAGAGAAGTGCTGGGCATGCTCTCTATCTCTTTGGCGCTGGCCCTGATCAGCATGGCCTCAGGTGTGGGTGGTGTGGTCCCTTCCCTGTCTGGCTGGGCTGGACCAGCCTGACCCTAACTTAAGCTTAAGTCCCGCTGCAGCTCCAGCTCAAAAAGAGAGAGAACCAGGAACTCTTCAGAACCATCAGAAGAGACCTGCAGCGGAGAAAGCAGTGGGGCCTAAGGAGAACAACTTTGAAGAACACCAAGGTCGGTTGAAGGAAAGAAAGGAGAGGAGGGAGGAGGAGGATGCAGAGCACAGGTTCCCCTTTTGCAGCCCATGTCGAGAGCCAGGTCGACTGGCCTGCAGCCCGTAGAGTTCGCCAGTGGGGCAGATGGCTGCCCCTGAAGAAGCCGTGACTCCGGGCAGTGTGTGTTGCAGCAATTCATGTGTGAGGGAACTGTGACTGTGGACAGACCCAGATTGGAGCTTTGAGGACTTTTTCTCCTGTGGAAAGCGCACCACGTGGAAGCAGAGAGAAAGACTGGGCAGAGTCCACCCTACCTCTGAAGACCACATGGCACGAACTGACTGCAACCCCCACTCCCATCCCCCTGCACCTCAGGGCACAGGGCTGGGGGAGGTGAAGAAACCAGGAACAAAGCTGAGCCTGGGAAGAAGGGAGGGGTGGGGGGAAAGCGTTTTGACTTTAAGATCTGGTTGTATCTCCTGTTGTTCTACTCCGATGTTGGTAACAAATTAAAATTGTTTTGGTTTTAATCCTTATGATGAGTGTCTTTTGCCCGTGACCTTTTTAAGTGGTGAGAAGCCCTCCCAGTCCTTATTTTGACTAGCCCTTTTTTTCGGACATCATGGTGCTCAGTTACGCACTGGGCCTAAACCATGACACTGTCTCAGACATACATAGTCTGGATACTTGATGTTACTAAATGTGTGACCTAGTCTAGGTGATCCTGCTCTGGCAGGGGGGTTGGACTAGATGATCTTTGAAGATCCCTTCCAACTCCTAATATTCTGTGATTCTGTGAAATGCTTGAGAATGATTGATTCCTTCTTTCTCTGCAAATTTTGCAAAAAATACTATCTTTTTTTCATAATTATTACATACATTCTCTCTTTTTTGTAATAAATGAAATATTTTAAAAGCACATGCATTATGAGAAAATATTTAAACAACTCTGTGTAAGGTTATTCTAGGAGTTGGAGATTATTAATATTTGGGCAGGTATGGTAAGGACTCTGCTCTTCATTAAGTTCTGCTCCAGCAGCTGGACTTGACTGGTAAGCTACTTTATGCTTTTACTTCTGCTCCTAGAGGTTCCTAAACGCAGGAGGAAACTTTCAGAGATCTGAGCTGAACCACTAAGGTAGCTAAAGATAGCTAAACCAGCAAGGAAACACACAAAGGTGAATTGTGATGCTGGAACTTCCCAGATCCTTAACCAGACAACATGTGCCTGTTCCTATCTGGAAAGCGCTCAACTTCTTTTTCATTATTATTTTGTTAGACATTTAAATTCCTCAGAAAAAGGTGGCAACACTGGATGAGGTTTGACATTACAGACCAAAAAGCAAGCATTGTGACTGTCACTGGATGTTCACATCAAGAAAAAGAGGAAATATTTACAGAGATGTAAGATGTTATGACTATGACTAATGGGAGGGAATTAGATGTAGGCTCAAAAACATCAGAAACTTCTTTATGTTGACATGTTCAATAATATCGAAAACACTCCAAAGGGAAGCTGTAAAAGAATCATCAATGCTAAAAAATATACTGTAATGACCAATTCTTCATTGGTAGCTACTTGAACTAGGCAGCCCAACAGGGCTTTTCTATCCTTGGCTTCCATTATTCTATGGTAAAATTAGAAGGCAAATAAGCAGAACTGTTCATGACAGCCTTATCTTTTATTGCCCGTAGGAGAATGCTGTTATCCAAGCTAATCATGCTGCAATATAACTTCTACATTTTACACTGGATGTTATTATAGGTACATATCACTATAACATAGTGCTTTCATTTTGAGCCCATCATGGTGCTGTAACAGTTTTCTAGTGAAACACGTTAAATTTAAAGGGGTAAAATGAGTGGGAAGTATAGTGCTCAATTATATCTACTGTGGCTTCTGTTTTAGGGGTTTTGTCGTTGGACATGGTTTTCATTACTAGTTCAAAATAGCAGCTGGGATTTACTTTGTGTGTGTGAAAGATTTTGGTTTGAGGATCTCCAGGGCTTTTAAATACATT
The DNA here is from genome assembly GCF_000695765.1 of Mesitornis unicolor. NCBI lineage: Eukaryota > Metazoa > Chordata > Aves > Mesitornithiformes > Mesitornithidae > Mesitornis > Mesitornis unicolor. The sequence goes on from NW_010188619.1 coordinate 5,421, forward strand.
CAATCTTTCCTATACTGTGATATTTATTTTGCTTGCCTGCTTTTCTGTAGTTTAAAATTTCATTTAAATTAATTGGTCTAGATCAATGATTTGCAAATGTCAGTATACTGATAGGATGCTGGGGAACAAAATTTTTCACTGAGCTTTCATGAGTTGTGGGGACACTTACTACCTACAAAATGTGTCATTACTAAAGTCAAGCAACTCCTTCATTCGAACTGCTAAAAATAAACATTTTAACCTTTGCATGTGATACTATTAGAAATTAGGTCCAGATACACAGAAGGAATAATGCTCCTCAAATTGTTTATAACGTTTCTGGGAGAAAATGGATGCCTTTTTGGAGTCAGAGATATCTTGTTTTCTTGATTGCTGCTTATTTTGGGTAAGAACTTTATCTGAAACACCAGAAATGGAAGATCTTATTGACCAAGTAATTAATCCACCACAGTGAATACATATCCAGCTAGACATGTGTCTCTATTAAGGATTTAAAATCATTTAGAGCCTAGTTATCCCCCCTAAAAAAAAGAGATATGTTAATGCATAAATAAGGTTGGCCAAAATCCAAAGTTGGCAGATTGAGGGGCAGAGTACTGAGGTGCTCAAAATTATGTGCTCAGAACTGTAGCTATAACTCTTCTTCCAGATGTACACCCATATAATCCCACTTCAGATTTGTCAAGAAGTAAGGACTTTACAAGAAAAAAGCATGTGCATTTCTCTGGGTCTCAGAGGATATGATTTCCATCTGAGAAGAGTTGGTTTAGTGTCTTAGTGTTTCATTAAGGAATTTTATCATGAAATAACAGTAAAATCACTTTTCATGTCCTGAAGGATGCGGTAGTATATGCACAGATAAAATCAGGTAAGTTCTGATTTTGAACTTTTTATTCTGATACGTTTTTATCTTCTACAAAATTTCTGTCAAAATATACATGACAATTGTCCTTAATAATCCAGAGACAAAGAGCTAATCTGAAATTCAACAATAATACAGTGCCAAAAGATCTTAATTTCATTTAAATATCAGGTTAAATGGAGGTTCTAAATGTACATCTGTTTCTGTGACATCCTTGTTAATTTGGCAGTCATCAATGGATAATGCGAAGGTGACTGGAGGAAGCTGCATCTACCTATAAATAAACTAGGACCACTGTTTACTCATCATTAGATTGTAAACCAAGGATTTAGACTTTCCTCCAGTACCTGAGGAAAGCCCTTTCGATGGGTAACTTCAATGGCTAGTATATCTGAGTCCTCTTAGGCACTAGATAGTTACATTGCTACTTGCACTAGTACAAAATGAGAGTTACACCAACAGTTTGACTTACATTAAAAAGTATTATGCACATGTTCTACCACTATGGCTAGTATCTGGTACTTTTAATCAAAAATGTCAACTGAAAAGTTTATAATGATGCCTTAATTTTCTAGTGTAAATGCTTTAATTTGTCCAACAGAGAAGAAGATGCAAATTTGTATTAGGGGTCTGATTTAGACGAGTAAGATAGACCTGAGGGTTAATTTGGTTTCCATGTATTTCTACTGACAAACATCACATGTAGCTTAAGTACTAGCGATAGTCAATGCTACATGAAGTCTATCTTCCTTTGTGGTGATGCTACCAGGGGAAGAACTAGGCTATCAGAAATTATTGAGGTAAAGAATTAAAATGTGATAATTTGTAGCGATAATAATTAGGATTGAGTCAGCATTTGAGAATAGGCATTCCCATTGTAACACTTCCTCTTCCCACAGTCCTGCTCCCTGAGAGTGCCTGGAGATGTCTGAGCATTTGGTGGAGCGAGGGAGAAATGTAAGTGTGTGAGGACAAGGAGACACATCAAAGTCTGGCTTCATCTTCTTCTTGCCTAAATACCTGCCTAGAGAGGCCTCAGGAATATGAAGGAGAGGTATGGAGAGCTGGGAGAAAAAAGGCCATTACAGATGCTGGGCATAAAACTAGTCTGGGCAGAGCTGCAGTTGCATACATATATATATACATATAGGTATGAATATATACACATCTTGTGATTATAGTTGAATATGTGCAAATATAATCATCATATATATACACATACAAACCCATATTCCTTTAAGTGCACAAAATAGGCGTGACACCTACATCAAAGAGGAGCATTTCTCAATATGCACAAGCTTTTGATAAGATACTAGTAATTTTGATAGGATCTTAAGTCCAACAGGACGAGAACAGAAGAGAAGGGCCATATAGCTGTGATCCATTGCCCTGTATCATCTCTGTAGTGACAGAGAAGCAGAACATCACAGCTTGTAAAAAATTTACAATGCACAGAGAGTATTTGAAGAAAACATCAGCTAAGTCTTTCTTTTCAAATGTTACTACTTACAGAAAGTCACCAGTACGATAAGAATTTTAAATCCTATTAGGCAATTGAGATTTTTTTTTCCTGTAATTTGACATGAAAGTCTTTTTGTTAGTGACTTTCATATTGTATTAGCTATAAAGAAGGAATGAAGAAGTAGGCTCTGGCTGCTAGCCAAGTCTGTGAGGCAGTCCTACCACAATAAATTCCAGGGTGAATGGCAGAAGCATGCAAATGAGCCAAGAACTCCAGTCAGCAGACATGGCACAGATACGCTGATGGGAAAGTGCAATGTTAACCTCCCATTTCAGCTATGACAAAATTGCTTGAAATCTGGGGGGCAGAGCACTGGCTCAGAGCCGGATTTTATCCTTTAGCCTCATGTGCAGACACAAATGCTTCTTTAGCAAGTTGGACAATGTCTGTTCCACCTTATTAAGGATCATTCTTGCATAAATCCTCTTCTCAATTCATGGGTATAATTTCATCTTTCCATTGTAATTTGCTTCAGGCGGCTTACTGTCTAATATTTCTTAGAAACCTCAGATATTTAGCAGAATGGTGTATCTCAACACCTCACAATCCCTCTTTGTGTGGGCATGAAAAGAATAAAATTTGTGCACTGTCTAAATTAGGCTTCAGAATGAGGAATCTTCTTTTTAAGGAGTAAATGGAAGGAGAGAATCAAAAGATTATTCTAGTTAGTACAACTATCTAGAGAAAGACTTAGCTAGAAAAGAAAATCCATATCTGATTAAATCAAAAACTGCAGGGCAAATTACACGTGAAGAAAAAAAGAAATTATGAATATGTATATTTACACCTTCAGTGCTTAATGAAAACATCTGGTCTTGGGTGGGTGGGGGTGTGTCTGTTTTCATGGAGGTTTTTTTGGTGTGTGCATTGCAGCACTTATAAAGGCTCTTCCCCTACAGCCTACAACAGAAATTCAAAGTTTAAATGGCATAATGAACAGATTTATGCAATTCAGTTGTGGTGTCACTAAACTTTAACATACAATTATACTGCTGAAAGTGAAAAGAGCACAGAGGAGACAGCAGCCAGCATTTATCCAGTAATCAAAGTACTGTACTGATAGTGCTATGAATGCATGATATAGGCCAAGTATTGCAAAACCATTTCCTCTTCTTTGTCTGCTTTCAAAAATAACACATGTAAAATAGTACTGTATAGTGAAAAAATCAAATAAGTATGCATACATATAATCAAATTTTCTAAATCCAGTTTTTTAATGTGTTGGAAGTTATTTTCTGGTTTAGTATAAAATGGACTTGAGATATAAAGTTGGCATCCTATCTGAAACAAATTTTAGCACTGTATTTGACCATTTTTTTCCAATAACTGAAAGTGCTGACCCGGATGAAGTTTACTTGCATCCTGTTCATGGAGTTCCCAGTAATTAACACGGTGAACTGCAAATTGGCTTCAATTGCCTCAGTGTCCCACTTTCTAAAATGAGGATAATGGTTCTCATGAAGACACATGACTGAAAAACACAGCTGGAAACCTAGATATAGTAAAATGCGCTTCGAGTGAGGGAGAATAATGTAAATGAGAAAGAAGAAAAAACCCACATCTTTGTAATTATATTACCAGGAAAAGTCACTAATAGATTTAGGCTAAATTCTGGTTAGTCATTGGGCTGTTTGATTTAACATCTGCAAGACCAGAACACTTATCTTAAATATTGTTCATTGACAGCTACGTGATCTAAACTGCTGATTATAGTATTTTTAATATAGAAATACATATATATTTATAAATACATATATGCTAGGGGGTAGAAAAAAATAGCTATAAAAGGTAATGCTAAACAGAAGTGTGGGGAAGTAAGGAAAATACATGCAAGAGATCTCATGCCTCAAAGTAAAACTGAACATTTTTCAAAGCATTTTAATATATATATTATTTTCCGAGATACAGAACTTCAAAGCCTTTGGTAAAAATGTAGATAAATAGATTATTTTTATGCTGCTGAAGTGACTCATCATTTCAACACTTGCAGTGCTTTTATGGATTTCCACCTCAAATTACTTGAGTTCTGTCTTATAAAAGATATGTTCCTTTTATCTACATTATTTTTATCTTCTCACCGAACAGAAAAAAACACCTACTTTATAATCATCTAGAGTATATTGTTTGATGTCATCGCTAGACCACTCAACAAATGTAGAAAGGTATGATTACTGCAATATATGAAAGACTGATGATAGTCACTACAATGATTTTTACTTATCTGAAAGGAAATAAAACATAAGGAGTAGAATAATTTCTATAAAAAAAGAGTTTATTACAATCTTGGAACAAAATTCGAGGCTCCAGATTCTGTTAGCTGGTTTGTTATTGCTACATGTCAGGTGTACCAATTGATTTTACAGCCTTTTCTGTTTGGAAGCCACCTTGCAACCACTCTCTTCTTCTCTGTCCTAGAATTCACTATTTGGTGCTGGGAGTAGCAAACAACACTTAATACTTCTTGAGATGCACTTTGCATTTGCTAGAAAAGTTAACTGGCTGTTTACTTAAAAGGTAATACAGCTTTGAGGCTCGAACCTGACAGGCCCACAGATTCAAGTAGAAATTAGTCAAAAAGGAAGCAATAAAGTGGGAGAACAATTACAGCTTTAGTTTCCCTTAATTTTTTTGGTATTTTCATGTGTCTGTTTAGATAGTGTTACCGTTTATTGCATAGTATGATTTCATCCATAAACACTGTTTTAATAACACAGAATGTTTTTGATAAAAGTATTTAAAGTATATCTCCAGATAGATCATATCTTTGCAGTACATTATAATCCTACCAGAAGATAGCAAGCATGAATGCTAGCAGAAGCATTCAAATACATTATAAAAGATCCAAGTAATGACAGTTCTTTCAAAACATATTTTTTCATTAAAATCCTCTGTATGGTTTGTAGAGAGTATTACATTCAGAACCACACTCTCCACCTCAAAAAACAGGCATCATCCAGTCAAATAAGAGTATAAAAAAAGGATATTTCCATAAAATTCAAAACAAACAATGCCCCCCAACACACTGATAAAAATATCCTCCTTTACGTCCCAAACCTTTACCAAGAGAAGATATTCTCATGGTTATTATAATTTCCTTCCAGAAGTATGGATAAAATATTTTCTGAAATTTTATTCGCATCGCTATTCTTTCAAGCACAATAGGGGAAAAAAACACCCTTCAATTACTTACTATTCACAACATTAGCAAAATTGATATTTATGGCAAATGCATGGGCGCAATCTGGATCTGGATACAACATCCTGTCACAGTATACCACTTGCATCAAAAAAGCTTTTATTGACAGTTTCATTTGCTTTCTGGATTCATTTTTTTTCTTTATAATCTTGGAAAAATCCCCACTGGAAAAAGAACAGTATAAAACCTTTTGAAAAATTAGTAAAATGCTCTGAGATCATCCACCTGCTTTAAAGTTGAAGATACACTAACATTTATATAATCAGCTTTCTGAGAGAAAACTTCAAAGCTTCCAAGCTACCTGCAAAACAGCAGTGCCTGTAGCAGTGAGGTGAGAAGGAGAGAGGATTGACAGAAGAAAGGACAACTGATATGTGGGAAAAGGAATTACAGGCTTTCACTGCCTTGTGGTTAAAATTAGCAGTATTTATTATTTAAAAAAAATAGAAAGAAATGGATGCTGCTGTTGTTTTTGTCACTGCTTATAACTATTTAATAAGGCATGATGTGTTCTGAGCTCTTCGTGTATCTTGGTGAAAAGGATACAAGAAAATGTTTTCCACCAGCCACTTAACTTGCAGTCACCATTTCAGCACAGCTGCATTCCCTCTGCTCTCCATAAGGGAAGAATTTTATCCCCAAGAGCAACCTCTCTTATTCCCTCAGAGGAAAAGTCACAATTTATCTCCTTTCCACAGAGCACCTGCTGCATCTTAGTGTAATGACTGTATTGTCTTAATGGGTGGAGAAATGAAAGGAAGCATTGCCCAGTGGGAAGGAAAGGCAATGACCCCCCAGAGCTGCCTGGGAGGAAGGACGCTCTGTTTTACAACTGGCTGGGGCCTCTGCCTTAGGCATACATTTTCCCTCTGTGACTAAGCTGAGTTGGTGGTGAGGCAAACTTTGTTTCAGAGATTTACCACTAAAAACACAATCATCAAATAAGAGCCCGGCTTTGAACAAAATGTGCATAAAAGCATCTTTTTATACTGCACATTTTTCCAGCTGGTGCTTACACAAAGAAACATGGAGAGAATAATAGGAATACCCTTTGATGATTTGTGTACTGGGGTATGTGTTCCTTGAGTGGGCTTCATAAAGCACCGCTCATTAATGCAGCCCAAGTGATTTTTAAAAAATGGCAGTATACCCACTTTTTAATTTATATTTATTTTGAACCTAAATGTCTTTTGCCTCCTTTCCTAAACAAGGAAAAAGGTAAAACAAGGTCTCCATTTTGGGTGGACTGAAGATTTCTGAGCCAGTTCCTCAGCTGGGCTAGTTAAAGCCCATTTACATGAAGTCAATGGTGCTAAGCCAATTTACACCAGCTGTGAAGCCAGGCCTCCATGTATTTGTATTCATAGGAATGAATGCCTCATGTGGTTTTGATTGGTGATTGAATACTGCCAGGTTCTAAAACACTGGGTTCTCATTAATCACAGCAGAGATGATTATTACTCTAAGCTTGATTCAGGCTCTCTTAAATAATTTCTAAATTGTAATTTGGTTTGTACTAGGCACTTAAAGGTGTGTCTATATACATAAGTGCAGTTAAACAAACATATTTTTCCCAGCACACTGAACTGATTGGAAATAACCAGCTATGATCATATGTACTGTGCCCTGTATCATGTCTGGGCAGCGTAGTCCCCTACCTTGCAATAAGGTTGCACAAACCTACAGCATAGCTTCTGAACCACATCTACTTTGTGCAGGTCAACCGTGAAGTGAGAACAGAATAAAGAAACATCTATTTGCGTTTGATCCTAAGTATTTCAGACAAGGTTTCACGAAACCCATTTAACAAACATTTCCTAGTCCATGGACACACCTAAAAAACTCTCATGCTGTTGGTGATGAATCATAAGTACATGACCTAAATCAGAAGCATAAGGTAGGTCCCTCAGGAAATAGCAAGCTCCCCAAAAAGCTCCCTCAAAAGCATACAAAAGAGCTTGCTGGTTTGGGCAGTCCTGTAGTACACTGGTGAGCCTCGACTTGGAATAATCTCCCAGGAGAAGTGGTAAATTCCCCTGTGCTGGTCAGCTTGAAGAGTCAGCTTGAGAAGGTGCTGACTCAACTAATTTAAACTGTACTTTTACCTTGAGAGGTTAGACTAGATGGTCCTTGTGGTCCCTTCCAACCTAGTATTCTACGATTCTATGATTCTATGACTTTTGGTGCCTCTGGCTGCCTGTTGGGCCTTGCAGCTGCTCTGCTAACAAGGCTACAAACAAGACTGGTATGAGCTTGTGCTCAACCCATCCTATTTAAACTGGGTTCACAGACATCCGGAAATGCAAGAGATGAAGTAGTAGGCAGAGATGAAGTAGTAGGCAGAGATGAAGTAACAGACAGGCCATCTGATTTTATTTTTTGGTTGTTGCTGATAATGCAGGTATCATTACAATCATGAGATCAAGTTTAAGAACTGATCAAATGTATAATAGTCGATTCAACAGAATTGAATGCAACATCCTTGGGTCCAAGAGATAGATGATGATACCTCAACAAACTCCTTCTTTATCTTTCTTAGTGACACTTTTACAATATTTGGCTTATAGGCTTCTTCAGCCTGGAATGAAGCAGAGCATGCTGTTGTCATGCTCCATAGCCTACCCCATGTCAGTGGTGCTGTATTCAATCTGTGACTTTAATAAAATTATTGAGGCACTGGATGTTAGAAACTTTATGCTGATCCACATAATGTTCAACAACCCTCATAATTTTTCACTGTTAACCTGTGGTGGTGATGTCCATTTGTTGCACGTTAAGCTGTGGAAATGGGGAAGTTGTGTAAGAACTGAATAAAGAGCTCTGAAGTTGTACTTGGTGCTTCCAAGAAAGGAGATATGCATTTCTGTTTGTGAGAATATTTGTTTCATCCATTTAGTTTAAGACACAGGGAAGGAGAAAGAGGGATGTAAGCTTTAAAAATTCTGCAGAGTTTTGTTTGACTTCTAAAAGGAATACAGAAAAGAAATATAAGGATTAAGGGAAAAATATAAATGAGAATGAATACATAAAGCCAGCTTTGAGGCTGCGAGGCTCTACCAGAATTATCAGGTATGCTTGCAAAGGAAGTATTAGCATATGCATTGGAAAGCAGTGGAAGCATAATTGTGATGACAGTTACGAGCCCATAAGAAATATACAGAGAAAGATAGGACTTTGGGGGGAAATTCAATTTTAGCACAGAACAGCCTGGTTCCATCTCTAATACCGGATATTTTTTTTTAGCTAGTGCACTTGGATTATAGCTTTCCTGATTCTTCAGCCTGCTTTCAGCCTCCGCAAAAATTATGATGGCTGTGGGGCTGATACTGTTGGCACCAGCTGGCAATGGGCTGCTGAAGAATCTGTCAGAGTAAGCAAAGCCAGGGCACGTTGTATCCTGACTGCTCCTGCCCTGTCTCTGACATGCTTCTGAGCTGCCTTCAAGGCAGGCAGGGAAAAGGGTTGCTGGGAAAATGATGTGCTGTGGTGCTGGTACTGTGCCTCATGGAGAGGGATATCACCTAAATAGGAATCTGTACATTCTTGCTTACTCCTGGTAAAGGCAATAGGACTGGAGCACTGAAGGGATTTGGTTGCTGGCATTGCAAAACCTAAAGGCAAACATGAACACATTTTATGCAGAAAGGCAGGCACTTGTGTGAGAACAAGCAGGGCTATACCCAAGACATACTGACGAAGAAGAAAGGCAAGAAGACATCACAAAAGGGCTAGTATTCTCTGCAATCTTTAGGCACAAGAGGCTGAAGAACATGTTTTACAAGCTGTTTCAGTGCTAAGATCCTGTGCAAAATATGTCTACAACAGGAGTCTTGTCCTGCTTAGACATCATCTCGGGTATTGCCCAAAAGTGGAGGCTCCAGGCAGAAAGGCAGGATATAGTGCCAGCTAACTGCCCTGGGAAGCAGGTAGGTAGCAAGATACTAATCTCTTTCACAGTGGAAAACAGAAGAGAAAAAATCTTCAAGTGCCTCTTGCAGCTCAACCATCCAAACAACTCAGCGCTGTTTTCTAGTTCATTTGGTCAGCTAGGTACTAACTAGTGGTGAGATTTCAAATCCTAATTCACTTTGGGTACCTAGGCTAGACATGACCTTAGGATATGGATCGTGCAAAACTGGCAGCAAGGTGGAAGGATGAAATGGGATAGTGTAATCTCTCTCTCTACCCCCTACTTTTATCAACTTGTATTTCTTCTTTATTTGCATTTTTATCTAGTGGTTGCTCTTGTTCCCTCCTGGTCCTCCCCCTCCTCCTACCTGCACTTTTCCTTACCCCAGTTGCTCTGCTCCATATGAACAACTTGGCTGGAAGCAAAACTAATAAGATTTTCAATCTACAAAGCACAGATGGCACTTTCTGTGCTTCAGAGACTGTCAATCTTGTTCGTCTCACTTCCTGGTCATTAGCAGAGGGAAGGGAGGAACAAGACGTGTAGCAAGTCTCCTGTTAGCCTAGGAGAGTAAAATGCCCCCTATCAGCATTGCTGGGGAGTGGAGGTAAATGAGGAATAGGGAGAAGAATAGAGAAACAAGACTCAGTGCGCAGTGCAGGAGTCTGGTCTAGTAATGGTGTAGAAAACAAAATACAAAACAGTATAAAAAGGAAATGTGCTAAAAAGAGAATAAAATATATTTTAAGGAAATAAATTTGGTAAATACAGACGGTATGAAGAACGTTTGGAGAAGCAAAAGCCATATGTTGGGAGATGGAAGAGATGCAGAGCCTTACAGCAAGAACAAGAACTGTGCAATAGCGTCAGCTAGTGGGGTAGGTGGGTGTAACTTTTGTGGGGCTGGAGTCCTAGGGCTGGAGTTGTGAACAGGAAGGCAGAAAGCTGGTGTAAGAGGAATGAAGACATGGCCAAAAGGAACTAATTTTATATTGAAAATGGCTTATATTATTGGTCAGGAAAAAAGTTATTTTTGTCTAGCCTAGTCTTTTGAGGTGGGTTGACCCTGGCTAGATGCCAGGTGCTCATCAGAGTCACTTCATCACTCCCCCTTCTCAGCTGGACAGGGGAGAGAGAATGTAATGAAAGGCTTGTGAGATCATTCACCAGTTACCTCATGGGTAAAACAGACTTGACTTGTGGAAAAAATTATTTTATTTATTACCAATCAAATGAGAGTAGGACAATGAGAAATAAAACCAAATTTAAAAAACCATCTTTGCCCCCACCTCTCCCTTCTTCCTGGGCTTAACTTTATTCACGATTTTCTCTGTCTCCTGCCTCACAAAGGTGCAGGGGGATGAGGAATGGGGGTTGTTTCTGCTGCTGCTTCCTTCTCAGAGGGAGGACTTCTCACAGACTTCCCCTGCTGCAGCATGGTGTCCCTCTCACAGAAGACAGTCCTCCATGAATTTCTCTAACATGAGACTTTTCCACAAGCTGCAGTTCTTCACAGACTGCTCCAGTGTGGGTCCCTTCCATAGGGTGCAGTCCTTCAGGGACAGACTGCTCCAGCATAGGTCTCCCATAGGGCCACGAGTCCCAGCAGCAAACCTGCTCCAGCATGGGCTCCTCTCTCCACAGGTCCTGCCAGGAGCCTGCTCCAGCATGAACTTCCCATGGGGTCACAGCCTCCTTTGGACACATCCGCCTGCTCTGGCATGGGTCCTCCATGGGCTGTAGGTTAATATCTGCTCCACCATTAACTTCCATGTGCTGCACGGAAAAATCCTGCCTCACCATGGTCTTCACAACAGGCTGCAGGGGAATTTTTGCTCTGGCTCCTGGAGCACCTCCTCCTCCTCCTTCTTCTCTGACCTTGGTGTCTGCAGAGTTTTTCCTCTCACACATTCTCACTCCTCACTTCAGCTGCAGTTCTACAGTTATTTATTTATTTTTTTACATTTCTTAAATATGTTATCACCAAGGTGCTACCACAGTCTCTGATTGACATGGCCATGGCCAGCATTGGGTCCATCTTGGAGTTGGTTGCATTGGCTGTAACAGACATAAAGGAAGCTTCTAGCAGCTTCTCGCAGAAACCAACCCTATAGCCCCCTCAACTACCAAAAACTTGCCACCTTTCTCTTACCTTTTATTGCTGAGCATGATGTCATATATATGGAATATCTCTTTGGTCAGATTGAGTTAATGGTTCTGACTCTGTCCCCTCCCAACTTTTTGCCCACCCTCAGCCTACTGGCCTTTGGTGTGGCAGTTGGAGAGAAAGCCTTGATGCTACACAGGCACTGCTCAGCAATAGCCAACACATTGGTGTGTTATCAACACCCTTCTAGCTACAAATACAAAGCACAGCACTGTATGGGTTGCTATGAGGAAATATAGCTCTGCTCCAGCCAGACCCAGTACACAGGCCAAACTCAGTAATGATCATAAAGCTCTAAAATTGTTAGCTGGAAGGGACCTCTAGAATCATCTCTTCCAGTCTCCCACACAAAGCAAAGCTAGATAAGGTGAGCTTTGTCTAACAGAGTCTTGAAACCTTCGAAGGCAGGAGCTTCCACAATCCCTCTGGACAGCCCGGCCCAGTGTTGTGCTGTTTTCCTAGTGATATTTTTTTTTCCTGGTATCTGATTGAAACTTCCTAAGCCACATCTTGTGGTCATTGCCTTTTGCTGTATCATCTGCCATCACTGAGAAGAGTTTGGCATGTACCCTCATCTCAAAATGTCAATTGCCTTAATAAAGGAATACACTGATCCTGAGTCCATGGTGCCCAAGTCTTCCTGCATTAGTGCTCCATAGATACTGATAGAAGATGGCTTCATAATGACCTGGAGATGGAGCCCTATGTATTCTCGTCTCCTTTTTATTTAGGATGAGAGACCTCTTACCTATCTGTAGCCTTCTACAAGCTGGCTGTCAAATCTGAGATCTAGTCTTCCTTTGTAATTGCTGAAGAGTAAAGCCCTCCCACAATGTGATTAACTACACCTAACTCACTTTGCATCTAAAATTAGGTAGTGTGTCACTTATTATTAGGGTTAGCTGCATACATAGCATGTGCTACTTCAGCTGAATAAAAACAGGTCTTTGTTATAAATTCTTTCAAAACTAATTAGCACTAAACTAGGAGATAGAAAGGCAGACATATAAAATGACTAACTTATTGCTTTAGAAAACAGAACTAAAGGAAAAGTCACGATATTCGTTCTTTCTGCTCGGTACTGAATGTCTTATACCACTTGGCTTATTGAGGCTTAGACTCTGAAGGCAACTGGGATATGATAAAATCTTTCTGCAAACTAAATACACAAAATATGTCTGTACTGCTTTCTTATGTAACATCTACTGACACTGATGTTCTGTATATAAACAGGAAAAATGCTACAGTTTGTGTGCATATCTCTGTCCTACCCATTCAAATCTATATGACAACATTAAAAAACATTATATTCCTCCCCTTCTGTGGATGATTGATATTAAATCTGCACATTTGAAAGTTTTCAAAGAAATATAAGTTATTAGTTAATTCAGCGTGCATTTAAAAAGTACATCTAAACCTTCACTTGTTTCCTTCTATATTAAATTAGCCTGTCATCATTTCTAACTCCTCATTGCAATTCAAAATGTGATCACTAAGAATATCTTAATATCTTCCTGGAAAACGTGTCTACTTAAAATAGACAACATCCTTTAGTTTACAGATTTTGTCATTATTATTTTGCTCATTTTTAGTGCTGCACATAAATATTGATTTTTGCTGTGCTGAATTCTTCAAAAAAGTATTTTATATTTTCCACCAAAATACCAAAGAATATAAAAGAAATTTCAGAATTAAGATTTGAGAAGAAATCGTATCTTTATGCAATTGTATTTGTGTAAGATGAAACAAACTAAAGAAATCTAAGAACCTCATTGGAACCAGTAGATTACAAAACACTCTCAAGGATAATGAAAAAAAAAGATATTTATGTGGTTCAGCAAAGTTTTCTTGAGTTTATGTTAGAACACCTTAGGTGTGAGAAGTTCCCTATTTTAGAACAGTTAATAACTCATTGTTCAGACTGGATATTGGATATAATTCAGAGATGCAATATGAACATGAATTATCCTATCTCAAATTTCTCAGCTACCTATGTGTGTCTTCTGGTTTAATAATTATTTAATTACAAGAAGTTGATTAGTTCCCAAAGGGAAGACAGGAATTGTCAGATTAATCTCACCTAATGCTGGGTGACTGTAATGTAGAGTCTCCAGTCAGTGAATAAAAATAGGTACTAAGAGGTCAAGGCCTTATACATTTGATCTACTATAGAAAGGGAGGGAGATTTTGATTTTATTCTAACACAGCGTGAGAGCAAATATTGAAAGCACAAAGAAGTTTAGTGAAATAGATGTTCTTTTTTTTCCAAGGAATCCAAGCTTTAAAGCAACTATATTAGCCAAAGAAATAAAGTAAACCATGTTTGAATGGATACCTAAAATCAACTACATGTAAGAAGACAAAAGGTGTTTTTTTTGAACAAAGTCCCTTTAACTATTTTGTATCACACATTCACCAGCTCCTTTCAGTGGTGTACTCTTTCTTTTGGTTACATGGCATCTTACTTGATGCTTAGAGGAGGTTTTGGCACTTCCCTAGTGATTTTCAATGTTCTGTCTGCTAGACTTAACACTCGAATGAGTTAGGGTTTTTTTCCTGTCTTCTCTGTTTTTCGTGTTGTGCCATGTTCTTGGTGACCTGGGCAAGTGACCCACTTGGAGCAACTTTAGAAATTATCTTCCTCAGGAGTGAAGGTATCCCAGTGCAGATAGATCCAACAGGTGGAAATTGTTGTTGATGTGGCCTGGCAGATGTATCCTTCCCTCCCAGTATGTCCTTATTCGTTACATCTCTGGAAATCTCTTCCTTCGTATTCTCCTGCTGACAATCAAGGATCAATAACAGTCTGAAAGATACATTTCAGCAAAGGAGAGAGACTTTCTCTTCCCCTTGTTTAAATGTTATGTTTTCCTTTTCCAAACTGCATAGCAGTGACAAATAGATTCTGGGCAGAAGAGGATAATGCACTTAATAGAACTGGCTAGGAATTTAACTGTTCTCGTTCAAAAAAATGCTGATTTACTGAAGTGAAACAGACTGCTTGGTTCACAAATCTCCTTTCAAATTAATTTTTGAAAAATACTTTAGAAATGCTCAAAGTATTCCACTCCCACAGATTTTAAAGTGAGCAAAACTATTGGGTTTCAATTATTTTTTTAAAGCAAAATAGAATAAATTGTTGATAGCAGTCAAAATAAAAGTGAAACATTTAGAAATAAAGAAGGAAATATCCACACATAGAATATACATGTGTATTTTTAGATACATATTTCCAAAATTAGGTAGAAATATATTTTCACTTTTTAATTCAAAATCTATTATCTCAAATATTTTTCTAAACCAGGAAAAAAAAGAACTACTGAAGAAACCAAGGCCTTAAATTTACTTCTTATTTCTTTTATCTAGCTCATGTGTATAGTTTATTAAAACACATACTTAAAGAAAATGCACATAGCATGTTAAGGCAAATGTTTAGTTTAAAATAGTGGAGTCTTCAGATCATCTGCTTTTAAGGAAGGGAAAGATTACTTGTTTAAAATTGTTCTGTATTACTGAACAGACTAGCTTTGCAGTGCAGTTATTTTCTTCAAGGACAGATTGAATTTTAAGCCTGTGTTATTATTTATAGAGCTAGATTCTCTGCTGGTTTTTGCCTTGATTGTCATTTACATTGATGCAGAGTCATTGCTACATGGGTGTAAAATACTTTCATTCTAAGCTGGTTGATATTTATCCTACTTTGCATATATAAAAATCACTAGACACAGTGCAAAACACTCCAGAATTTGTCCAATATTTTTTTAGATATTGATACGGGAACACTAATGTTATTTTTCACTGTTTTCATCTTTTTTCACTGTGTGAAAAAAATTTCAAGCCCTTAAGACCTCCAACAGCAGAAACCCAAACAGCATTAAGTTACTGTCTTTTAAATTCTTGCAGACACAGATTACAGACATCACACTAAATATCTTTTCATATCCCTTGTTACCGTGTCTGTTCTAGAGGTGTCAGGTATTCCCTTGCTTCATCAGTGCAGTGTGGGAGGGAATAAACCCAAATGAAGGAAGAAAACATTAACTTTGATCATAGCATCTCTTTCACGCTTTTGCTAGTTTTAGCCTTTGAAAACTCAACTCAGTTACCTAAAGACAGGAATCTATTAGTGCTTGAAATGCCATAGACAATATGAGACACCCACTCAGGGCTGTAAGATAAAATAAAAAGCTATAGCTTGCTGGAAGGACAGCTGAAGGACAGGTGGACAGCTTAGGTCATCTCAAATGTGTCTATTCACTGATGTTTTTGCAGGTCAAAAACACCCTAAGAGTTTCAGAAATACACACAAAAATAGTACTAGATGTTGTCATTTAAAGGGAAATCTTGCCTTAGAATAATCCTGGCTCTCTGAAGCCAGATCAAAGCTTTCCTTCACTAGAGATCTGATCTCAGTCTGTCAGGAGAGGTGAAAACATTAACTTAAAGCACCTTTGTGTGTTTTATTTCAGAACTAGAGCAAACTTCAAGGATGCACACAGTCGGTTAATACAACTCAGCTGACAACCAGTCTTGTTAACTCCATAAGGTGACCAAATCCTTCTGGTAAAACTCTCCCATTCTGAAGCATGCAGCACACGAAGCACATTGGAATTTTAGCAGCTGTGCTGAATAACAGCTCATATAAAGTTGCCATACATCAGATTATCCACCAGGGAATGTAGCAGGATTAATGGAAAAGTCTCAGGGCAGGATGTAATCAGATCTAAATCAATCTTTTTCTGTCCTGCAGCTAGTACTGTAGCTTGCAATCAAGAGAGATCCCTCTCCCTGGTATACCCAATGTATTTCTTAGATTATCAGTAATTTCTAAATAAAGCTGAGACTGTCTCTGATTGTGGACTGTAAACCCAGCTGTAGTTCCTCTTCCTCGAGTTTAGGACTATACTATTTGGGAGAAGAGTGGCTAGAAAGCAGCCCTGCAGAAAGGGATCTGGGAGTGCTGGTCAACTGGAGGCGCAGTAGGCATCAGCAGTCTGCCCTGTTAGCCAAGAGGGCAAACTGCATCCTGGGGTGCATCAAACACAGCATAACCAGTTGGTCAAAAGAAGTGATCATCCTGCTGTATTCAGCGTTGTTGCAGACACACCTTGAGTACTGTGTGCAGTTCTGGACCCTGCGGTTTCAGAAGGATGTGAAGGTCTTTGAACACATACAGAGCATACAAGAGATGGTGAAAGGGCTGAAAGGTCTGTCCTGTGAGGAGCAGCTGAGGGCTTCGAGCTTGTCTAATTTAGAGAAAGGGACACTGAGGGGCGACTTCATTGCTCCCTACAGCTTCCTGAGGAAAGGAAGTAGACAGGAAGATGCTGATCTCTTCTCCCCTGTATCCGGTGACAGGATCCATGGGAATGGTTCGAAGTTGTGCCTGAGGAGGTTTAGACTGGAAAATAAGACACATATCTTTACAGACAGGGTGGTGAAACACTGGAACAGGCTTTCTAGAGAGATGGTCGATGCCCTAAGTCTGTCAGTGTTTAGGTCACATTTGCACTGCATTGGTCAGCCTGTTAGACTAGATGATCCTTGTATGTCCCTTCCAACTGAAATAGTCTATTCTATTCTATTCTATTCCATCCCATCCCATCCCATCCCATCCATCAGATTGAAACTAGCACAACATGGAACCAGTCTGTATGCATTTTTTAAAATTTTGCAGTCATCTGGTATCCTTTTTTTTTTGCACATGGGTCCCTGGAAAATTTGCCGTTCTTGGGCTAATGATAGTATCCAAGGCAAATGTAATTAATGTTGTGAATTTTTGTAAGATTTTGCAGACCAGAGAAAGTTTGACTAAGCATCTAAATCTCCCAAGGTTCTCTAACTACTGATTTTAATGCATTTGCCTTGAAAAGATAGAACTATGTTTTACAAAGGGACTCCTGTCTTCAAACAAAATTAGACTACAGGCTTAAGGCTTTGGGTACTGTCCTACTTCCAAAATATCATCAGGCCAGCAAAATATCTTTGTGATGGTGTCACTCGAAACCGTATTGACCAAACCATTTACAGTCATACTAAGGTTTTTCTTACCTGTATAACACCATATTTCTCTCATTGTTAATGGATTCTCCTTTCCCTTCCCCCTTCCCCTTCCCTTTCCCTTTCCCTTTCCCTTTCCCTTTCCCTTTCCCTTTCCCTCCCTTTTTCTTTTCTTACAGGGTTCTTGTCTACATTGCTTATAGTATTTGAGGAGAGGATCTGATATCTCATATGGATTTCAAATTATGCCAGATGACCGTAGGACATTCTTTTCAATTTAGAAGAAGAGAATTTTTTTTTTTAAGTTCCATGTGTCCAAAATAACGTGAAGGCTGTGCTGAAGTCACCAGACTGGTGATTTTAGAGCATGACACTGATGATATGCGTTATGTGCCCAGAAGCAGCTCATGGAAATATCTGCATGCGTTGAAAGGCATGCTCCTACAAACTGTGTGGATAGCTATAAAGGACACAAGACAGACAAACATGGTGTGGAGTTGTTCATATTGCCTGTAGGGAGTGAAGCATCCCCAGAAACACACCTGGTTTTCACCTGAGCTATTCACTTCAGAGAGAGCTTGTAGTCAGACAGAAGAGTTTGAGATACGCAGACTGAACTGAGACTAGGGGCAGGTCTAATCTATCCCAGCTGGCAGGTGTTCAAGCAACATTGCTTCTCTCCAAAGAGTGGCCACACCTCAGTTTCCTTGCTAATCAGTAGTCTGTGTTTTCTCCAGCAGCAGAGCTCTATATAACTCTTTAATTAAATTAGAGAAATAACACACCTGCCAGGGTAAATAAACAAAGTCCAGAGAAACAAATAAACCTTTTCCACTGGCTTCTGCATTCTCTTCTCCTCTGCTCTACTCCAATTTTTCACCTGAAAATATTGATTTTGCTAAAATTACTTGTTTTTTCCATTGGGAAAATTGAAATTAAATGTGTTATGCCAGCTTGACATTCATTTGTGCTGGCTGAGCTCCCCTGGAGCCTCATGGGAGATGTAGCTTTTGCACTTTGTGCCCCCTTCCTCCCTGTGGGCCGGGCTTCCCATCTGAACTACATCTTCTGCAAAGAGAAACCCAACACCATTCCTTTTGATCAGTGTGTGCATCTGTATCTCCCTGTCTTTCTCTGTTTCTTTCTAGAGAGACCTCATTTCTCCTTTTTCCTAGAATTTCTCTTTTTCATTGGGAAAACGGGTTTTTTTTCTGCTTCTGCCTAATGTGTCTCAGCTTCACAGCTGTCAAGTCCACAAGAGTTTTACCTTCCACCAAATGGATTCTTCTGAAGGATACTTTGTTCTGGACTGATAATGAGGACAGGCTTTGCTGAATAGATTCCTTTATATGTCAGATATTTCTTTTGCGTTGCCACAAAAAGGTTTGGTGTATCAAAAGAGGTTTGAAAGGAGATTGGATCACTCTTTCTATTGCACTTATCTTGAGATTCAGAACTTCTGCAGTAGCCTGGAAAAAAAAAAGAGGTTCTCACCCTTGGATAATTTGGGTTTTAATCTATATGAGGTTTTTTTGTTTGTTTCCTCCTTAAAAAATTGTTTGCCTTTTCAAAATTTTTACTGATACCTTATAGATTGGTCACATCTGAGACTGGTGTCTGTGGCAGACGTACTTCCAGACACACACAACATGGATAAACCAGTTGTCAGATGAGATGTCAAGAGAATATTTTTCACAGATTAGTCTCACAGAGATTACTTTTTCCCTCCTTCTGTGTCCTGGTTTGAGCTAAATAGAACTAATTTTCTATTCAGTGATTTTACTTTTCAGCTCAGTCTCTTCTAAGTGTTTGAACTTGCTGAAACTAGCAGCATGTTTTTCCAGACGCTAATGCTAGAAGTGATAATGTTCAAGGCCACTGTCTCACCATGGGTGCCATGTCTGTCCCTACGGCAGGGGTAGCGAATCCAAAATTGACCAACTAGGTATTCCATTACATAGGGTCTCGACCCTTCCATCTTGGACATTTCCTTCTGTCTTGACCCTTCAGTGGCCGAAGCCCAAGCAGAACCCTGCTTGTTCGTCTGCCTCTGATCCTGATTTGTGTGTTCCTGCATCCTGCTGCCACCTGCTGCTGGGTCTGTTCTGGGACTTTTCCAGTGCCCTGCTTCACAAAGCCTCTGGTGACATCATTGGGGGAGGACGGTTCAAAGCTAACATTAATGAAGTCTACCTGCTGTTTATGAGTGCTGTTTGCCTGAGTATGTCTTCAGTAAAGACACTAGGATTTGGCCTTTAATTACATAACATGACTGTGGATAGGAATTGTGTTGCACTAGAAAAAGCAATTTTTTTTTGCATTAAGGCTGCAAACCTAAAGTTGATAGAACATTTTTGTGGCAATTGAAATAAAATTTATATGTATTTGGGATGGTTTTTTTTTTGTTCTCTGGCACCTTGACAATCTTTTTTTTAGCCTCTGACTCACGATATTGGCAACACAAAACAAAACATCTCATATCCCATGATTAATTACAGTACATTCTTCTACATGGATCTTTCCACGTTCAGTTGAAATGGTTCATTTGAAAAATTTTAGAAAAATTTTTGACCATACCTTAAAGTTAAAAAATTTATTTTAAAAGGTTGACTTTGAAAAAAAAAAAGGCAAATATTATGTAGTTTCTCTAGTGAGAGAACAAAATTGCTTTTCAGAAACAAGTAAGTTTTTACACTCAGTATCGTTTTTTGGCTCAGCTTCTAAGTATGTGACATATTACCTGGATGTTTTTGGAAGTTGGAAAGAATTAGGTTACAGTGAGTGCTTATCTGGATGTCTGCTCCAAACACTAATTTGTTCTCACAAATCACAGATTTGACATGAGGTCATCAGTTTTAACCTATGACATTTCAGGGTAAATAAATAAATGTGAAGAAGTTGTGTATGTCTTTAGTGAAGGTAAAGACGTATTACATTTTGTATACTTTTTCTTCTGTGCAGGAGGTTTAGAAACTTCTGGAAATGGGGGAGGAACAGAAGGAGGGAGGAAAAAAAAGATTTGTGTGTAACAACACGACTCTAAGCCCTTTAATAATAGCAAAACCATCAGATTGTGATAATAATAATTTTTAAAAAGGCTTGATTTTTTCAGTGCTATCCTTTATCCTGCAATAGTGTGGTATGATTACACATAACATTGTGTGATACTTAAAAGATATGTTTATTCAGAGAGACCTTTCATCCTGTAAATCAACAGGATTTTTGAATAAACATTCCAGAAATATATTCAAGTAGAATTTCAGTATTTTATAAACTATTTCCAACTTAGCAAGTACACAAACATTATGTCCTTCAGGTAGTGGACTCAGGGTCATTAACTCTAGTCAAGGGAAGAGAAAAAGAGGTAGTAGCACAGAAAATAGATAAATACCCAAACTTTGTAATTCAACTGATGCTCTTGCTGATAAAAAATCTTCCTTTTTGTTTTTTTCTATGATGTTCATGCATGTGTGAATGACACAACTGTGTTGTGAGTTTAAAATTTACCCAAGTTCTCAGGTATAATCACTTAAGCAGGTAGCCTCTCTCAGTGGTACAGGGTATGTGAGGAAAGCAGGCTATATGGGGCTATTGCTTTCATCCCTGCACAAGGGGACATTGAGAGAACAGAAAAAGGTAAGGAGAGTGGAACAACAAAGCTCAGACGACTTCAGCATACAGGAGGAACTAATATGCACCAGAGAATAGTTGGTTGAAAAGATATTTTTATCAGCAGTAGGCAAAGAGAATCAATTCTTAAATATTGCTCAAGGCTGAGAGAGTACAGATAAAAAATAGCACTTCAGAACATATAAATCAGTACATGCTAGTGATTCACCTGCCAATAAAATTACAATTATTCATTTAGATGAAATAATAAAGGAAATAATAATAATAAAGATAGTGACATCATGGAAAAGAGAGATGTCTGAAAAAGTAAAGCAAATGTGTTAATGCCATGCTGTGAAAGCATAAGGACAAAGAACAATATTTAAGCAAAACCAGAAAATATGCATGTTTTCTGACTGAAGCTTACAAAGAAGTCTCAGCTGAGTTTACCAAAGAAAAATGTCAGACATAATTTGGAAAGGAGTGCTGGGTAAGTCCAGGTTAAAAGTCACTATTTGGATGTTACTCATTTCAGCGAATATACTTTAGTGGAAGTTCTACTCCCAAGATATTTCTGAGATTAATTGGGTAGATCTAAGAAAGCTAGAAAGTTTTCAGAGTTTATAATGGATGATGTTTTAATTTGGCTTAGAGAGTTTAAATTATGCAATAAGAGATTTTGGCGAGGTTTTCAGAGAGTAAGAAGAAAGAAGCACACCAAAGACTTAGATTAATCTATAAATGTTCTATGCATTAGACAGAGGGACTAATCCTTAACTGTTTTGTGCCCTCAGTATAACTTTGTGTAACTGCAAGCAGAACTCTGCTTTAATAACATCCACATTACACAGCTCCAAATATCTGTATCAAATATGAGACAGCAGAAAAACATGTGGAGTGTGAATCATTACCCACAGATCCAGGTGAAACTGAACTCTGAGTTTTTCTTTCACTGTAAACTCTTTGTGATGCCCTACTAGTACAAAGACCATTACAGGTATTTTAAGTATAATGGAGATTTTACAGTAATAAAATAAAGTCCTTTAAATTTTACATTTTGGGGGGGAAATCTATCTTTTTCTACTTTAAATACACTTTATTTGTGTGGTAAACTGGAATGGAAAAGTCTGGAATCCACCATTAGAATCCATTTAATAGTGTACAAATTCTAGACAACAAACTAACAAAATAGTCTTTATGCAATGGGTTACAAAGAAATTATTTGAATAACAGCATGAGATGAGACAGCTCTACCTGTAAAAAACCTATTTATTTTAAGTAAAGTATCAGAACAAATCTGATATTGCCATTTCAGCACCAAACTGCCTCTCTCCAGCTATTTACAGTGTAATTGCCATCCCAATTTCAGTGAACTTCTGAAATATTTCTCTTTCATGCTGTTTCAAAGAGTTGTAATGGTTTTATGAAACTTCAAACACAGCTCTATTTGGGGGAGTAGGGTGTGGGAGAAAAGCAACAGGCACCATTGCCCAAGGCCACAGGCTGTAGGAGGCTATATTGGATAGAAGTACTATCAATCCACCCTCAGATAGAAGGAGAAAGAGATCCTTCCTATTGTGTCTTCCCAGGTCTCACTGAGTCAACTCTGCCCCCAAATCTCCCTTGGCACTGGAGATCTGGGGAGAGATATCGAACAGTCCTTAGTATCTGAAAAGTGCTTAAAAGGCAGTCTCCCCATTTTCTTATGTTACAAGATATTTTTTATGTCAAGAAGTAAGTCAAATAATTGGTATGTATGGAAAACAAATAGTTTTCCACAATTCAGTATCATAAATATTTCCAATTAACATTTTAGCATGAAGCATATGGTTAAGAACTTATGTTCAATTCAAGCAGAACACCATTTGGGATTTAACTGATAGGTATTCAGTAAAACTCTACAGCATGTTTAGCAAACAGCAGCAAAAAATGTGTGACCAATTTAATCAGTGTGTGCATTGGGAGTGGCTATAAATATGTTTCTAATGAATACCCAACTACCCTTGTGAAATCAACATTTATGTGCTGCTCTTGTCTTCCCAGGCATTCTCTCTCCCCCCTCCACCTGCCTTCTGAACCTTGCAGTCTGCGGGTGTTCACTGGCAAAAACAAAACCCAAGAAACAAGAGCAAAAGCTGCACGCAAGGGCAAGAGAGGAACTCATGCATTTGAGCAGTCTGACAGAACAGAAGGCAGGTTACCTCCTCACTGCCTTCAGCTGGATTAATGTACGCAAACGCATGCACGCACGCACGCAAATATTTACATTTGTAAATAGATATGTGTTGGGTAGCGCCAAAGCTTCTCTTGCCTCTGGAATTTTGCAAATCTTCATTCTAGCTTGTGGATTAGACTAGAGACGGGATCGGCATCAGGGAAGTAGTCCATAGGCTCTCTTCCTCTGAGACAACCAGGGTGAGAATATAGTAATGATCCCACTGGGAGTGGGGTAGGGATTTATGTCACCACTCCACCACATCTTTTCAGACTATGACAGCTGTCTGAGGATTGATTTCCTATGCTGACTGCTGTGAAAGATTTGTCCTGGATCTACTCCCAAAACACCAACAGCCTTTCCATGCACTGCAGTGTGTTTCTAGAGTCTTGTTAATAGAGCAATATTTAATGTACTTCGAATAGCACAGTAGGGTTTTGAAGGTCTTTTGTCTTAGTGATGCCACAGCAAAAACTGGAGTGGTTTCTGGTACTTGAAAAAGACAGTGTAACAGTCGCAGTGTAGCTGCATGCTGGAGTAGGAAGAGGAGAGGACTAAGTAGCTGTTGAGGAATGAGACTGTGCTTTTGATATTCACTGACATTAAGCAAAATGTTCTTGCTTGGGAGAAGAACTTAATCAATCAAGAAATGATTTTAAGTACCTTTAAAATCTCTTGTTGTCTCAATTCTATATGCTAATGTAATGATTCATGTGGCTTCAGTACTGCAGGTTGCAATCAGTCTTTCCAGTAACTAAACACAATCCTTTTAACTAGCATCCTGTAAAATCCACATTAAGAGGCTGCAAGCCTACTTCATTAATCTTTTCATTAATCTACCATTCACCCATCAGACAAGAGGGGTATGAGGCATTTGTGGGCCTTTTTTTGCAGGTTTTCCTTCTTACATTTCTAGAACACATATAGCTTGGTGTACATTGTTGCAAACATGTCTGACAGCATTTCTAGCTTTATCTGATAAAAAAACCAAATGTATAAGCCAACAGAAAAGTTCTATTCTGGGGACTGGTTCACATCTAAAAAAATTTCTTAAGTGTTTAAACCATTATCTTTTAGGAAAAAAAAATTATATATGGGTTGACAGCTTGTATGACAAGTTTTAACCCAATGGGATTTTAAAAAGCTGATAAATTAATCCTGAAAATCCAGGTTTACAAAGGAAAGCCTTATAGGCTCTTACCTGTATTGCTCGTGATAGCTGTTAGAATACTAACACTTTTTAAAAAAGCCTTTCAAATAGCTTTATTTTCAAAATTCAAACTTTAAAATAGTTTAGTTATAACCAAGTGCCAAAGCTGTAGCACTGGGAGGGAATTTTTTTTGGTAAAATTAATTTTATTAATCAGAAACATTTTCAAATCATTTTAAAAATAAAATTCTGCATTAAAAATAATACTTTCACTTCCGTGCAGCATTCTAAAGCATCTAAAGATCTTGTGAGTCTTTCAAACATTCATGAACTTAGGGACTCAAACATTATGTGGACCATATTTTACAACTGGATAAACTGAGTCACACAGTGAAGATGGCTTAGGTATTGCAGTTCTTCCCCATTCAATTTCCACTATGTATTTCAGTAATTATTTATATCCTCAGAATTCACGTGAAAATTATTTATATTCCCATTAATCTAGGAGATTAATTCACCTACTAGAATTAACTGGAAGATTTTTTTTGAGACAGCAATGCGCCCTTGCAGCCAAGAAGGCCAATGGGATCCTGGGGTGTATCAGAAGGGGTGTAGTGAGTAGATCGAGAGAGGTTCTCCTCTCCTAATACTCTGCGCTGGTGAGACCGCATCTGGAATATTGTGTTCAGTTCTGGGCCTCTCAGTTCAAGAAGGACAGGGAATTGCTTCAAAGAGTCCAGCACAGAGCCACAGAGATCACTGAGGGAGTGAAGCATCTCCCTTATGAGGAGCGGCTGAGCAAGCTGGGTCTCGGAAAAGAGGAGACTGAGGGGTGACCTCATTAATGTTTATAAATTTGTAAAGGGCGAGTGTCAGGAGGAAGGAGCCAGGCTCTTCTCAGTGATAGCCAGTGACAGGACAAGGGGAAAAGGGAGCAAGCTGGAGCATAGGAGGTTCAATCTGAACATGAGGAAAAACTTTTTTACTGTGAGGGTTACAGAGCACTGGAACAGGCTGCCCAGAGAGGTTCTGGCGTCTCCTTCTCTGGAGACATTCAAAACCCGCCTGGACGCGTTCCTGTGTGACCTAGTCTAGGTGATCCTGCTCTGGCAGGGGGGTTGGACTGGATGATCTTTCGAGGTCTCTTCCAACTCCTAATATTCTGTGATTCTGTGATTTGATCTCTATTCTGTGTTGCAAGAGAGACACAGAAATGTACCATCCTTAATAGGCACTAGGGAGCTTAAGTGTTTTGGCTAAACAGAGATTTCAACCAACACACATTCAAAGGCTGAGGTTCATTGCGCCTCATCTGTAAGCTGTCCAAATAAGGAGCTTAAGTGCCCTGCACTTCTATAGGTAACAGAGGAAGATGGTGATTCAAGTAATGAGTGAAAAGGTTCTTCAGCCACAAAGTGAGTTTTTAAAAGGAAAACAACTTATTTTTTTTTCTCCCCCCCCATTGGTTAGCGTAGGTAGTTCTTCAGTGTGTCAAAGTGCAGTGGCTTTCAGTTTAACACATTATCTTTTGTGGATAGAATAGTGTGATGATTTTTCTCCTTAGAGCTCTCAGTGAGATGCTTTGGCTTCTTTGCAAACGGGGTCTTTTCATAGCCTTGGTGTTTCTCAACAGGATTATACCTTTGTTCAGAGCTCAAATCATACACAGCTAAAATAATACACAGAGAAATGGCATAATGAAAGATAGAATAAGATGGGATAGGATGGGATGAGATAGAAGTAATAACTCATATTTTTTATTTCTAGTTTTGCCTTACTTCTAAAAGACTTGAAATGGCTTTGATTTTGATAGGTATTTTTTTGAATGTTACATTTACTTCCTACTCTTACTAGTGATATAATATGTGTCTACTCTCCATTTCAGTCCTTTCCTCCCATTACATCATCTCCAAACAATCCCCAAAACTACTAAATCAAAGTGAAATGACTTAATCAAGTTTTGTTCTCCGACTCAAAAGACTTGATCCTTCTTAGAAAGCTGCAAAAACTTGAACTTAAGTAATTGGAATCAAGCAGAAAAAAGAGAAATCTGATATCCCTACATACCTCTATGGGTGCAAATATAGTTAAAAGCATAAACTTGGTGCATTTTCACCGTCCAGAAAGGCAGCACTGCTAGATTAATTCCATCCATACACTGCAGAGCTGTGATGATGTTAAGCGGGTATTTGATTGTCTTCAGCAATCACTGCCTGATCATCAATGTCTGTGAATCCATTTGTGGCATCACATAAAATTCTCCCTCACTACCAGGACTTCCAGCTGTTGTAATTTCCCCAAAGAAATACGAGATTTATTTTACCCAGCTAAAGTACTTGAGAGATTTCTCAGTGCTGGACATTTTGCAACTGCTAAATGACACTTCTGGAATATGTGACAAACCAAATCTTCCCTTCCTTCCTTCCTTCCTTCCTTCCTTCCTTCCTTCCTTCCTTCCTTCCTTCCTTCCTTCCTTCCTTCCTTCCTTCCTTCCTTCCTTCCTTTGTTCCTTCCTTCCTTCCTTCCTTCCTTCCTTCCTTCCTTCCTTCCTTCCTTCCTTCCTTCCTTCCTTCCTTTGTTCAAACCATCATACTTGGCCATTATGTCACTTCAGTGCTCCACTGTGTTGACATTCAGGTGCATGTTGTCATTTACAATGCACTCAGGCATTTGGTGCATCATCTGATGATCTGAATCTCATGACTTACAGTCCATGTGTCAGTTGCTCCAGTCAACAGGGGATGTTTTTAAAAGCAGAATTTCAGTCAGTGAGGGATGTCAAACTGTTAGAAAGACTATGTCATTGTTCCAGCCACATTAAACAAAAATGTTTTCAGAGTTCCTGTGGCTCCTCTGCTGTCACCAGTCAGCATCTATCTGTCAAGTGGCTGAGAACTTGAGGAAAGGCAATATGAAAGCACAAAAATGGCATTTCTAAAGACTGTGGGACTCGTGTAATTTCTCAAGGCTGTTTAAAGGGGACAAGTTTTCATATTCAGGTCGTATTTTGCTATTGTATGAGTGCTTCTCCTTTCTTAAAACATTACAGAGAAATAAAAAATGTTCAGAAGTATATATATAAGCATAGTATTCATTTTTAAAACCACTTGGAAGAAGAGCTTTTTCCCTTTAATGCACCTCTAAATATTAAGAAACTTGTATTTGTAACTTTTTTACAAGAAATATCATTATTTTACTCAGCACCCCTTCCATGATGTAAAATGCCACTCTTTCATCTCCTTTTTTCCAATGATTGTTTCATGCTGTCCAGAAAGCCTTCAAGCTGGTTTAAATTGATTTGCAAATTCAACTGGTTGCTAACGGTGGCTCTTTATCCTATATGTTGTGCTCAGACTCTTGTTTATGGAAAAAGATGAAGCATGATGTGTAAGTATATATATCAAGTCAATAATTTATTGTCAGTATAACCGATATTTTAACAGTGTAATACAGGAATCATTTTTAACCTTGGCCTAATTTTACAGAAGAAGAAAGAAGGAATAATAATGCAGCTAGAATCCTTGTATGGTGGAAAAAGTCTCATTAATATTAATAATACAATTAAAATAGTAACACATACTTCTTAATTTCTATCTCTTTTTCTGGTGCTATGCTTATCCTTCCACTGCTTTCTGACAGGAATATGTTGATGTGAGTGGCTGCTTCATCATTCTAGGATGCACTTGGGGTCATTTTTACATGTTTACTATCATGCTTTGACACCTTTTCTCTGTCTTCATTGGTTGGCAGCTCCATGTTATATCCAGATTTACTGTATATGGTGGCTTTTATGTTTTAGATAGAATTTCTGTTCTTTCTGTTACCCCTAAGACAGTTTTATCCAGATCCAGATCTGTATTGCTGTAGCTGACCATGGGTGAGTAGTTAATAGCTGTCAGGTGTTTATAGCTGTGGGGTCATCAGTGCCAGCCTTTGCCTCAACCCTTATCCCATGCCAGTGTGCCTCTGCAATGGCCTCCAAGGCCTTTGCTATCACACCAGGTCCCTATTGCTCTAAATCGTTTTGTTAGGGTAAAAAATCTCTCTTTCTGCATGGAGTAACTGCTCATTACTGCTATCTATATGCACCTAAGGATGCATCACACAAAGATTAAAAAAAAAAAAAAAAAGCAAATTAGACATAGACACCTGGCCAGTTAAAGAAATTATGGTCACAGTTAAACAAGAGAAACTATGCTGCAGACAGGTCGAGAAAAGCTCAACCAGAGTAGGTCTGGCAAGCCTCACTTCTCCAAACCATGCAAACTCAGTGCAAAACATAGAGCCTTTCACTAGCATTGATAATACCATACTTCAGGGCATACATATTACATGTGACATATATTACAGGGTAGCAAGAGAAAGTCAGGCATTGTTTCAGACAGACAAACTTTGAGTGAGCAGCAAAATGAAGTAGGGCTAATTTTTCCCCTGTTTCAGACTTCCCAGTGTGGTGTTGCTGAGAATGGGTGATGGGGAATTTGCAGCTGACTCTTGCTAGTGAAAGGACCAAAATTCCAAGTGCAAATCTTTTGCAATTTTGCATGTGTTTGAAAACTTCATGCAAAACTGTGAAGTGAAACAAACTCAGAGGCATTGATGTAAATGGTTCTAAAATATTTTTATTTCTGTTGTGAATGAAAAACACTGCTTCAAAATCCAATACATTATACCAAGGCTGTGATCTGATTGAAGAAGCTTTGGTTCTGGTCATTTTATATAGCATAATGACGCCATTATTTCAGAGTAACAGGGACCATCTGGTGGAATTTCAGCTATGGAGGAGCTGTCTTTTCTAAAACAAAATAAAAAAGACTTATTTTTGCATTAATTATGAGAATGATATGGACTCTTTCTGTCTTTCCGCCATTATATATGTTTTTCCTGAGTTCAGCAACTGATATAATAAATAATAAAATAACCTGTGGTTTGGAAGATGGCCCTGTGCAGCCATGGTACCTGATGAAACATTTGTGGCATTTCTTATTTCAGCTTAACGTATGAATTCATCCTGATCCCCGATGAGATTCTTCATAGCATAAAAACATCCACCTTAAATAAGGTTTTTATGGAAAGACCTCGTATCTCCTATCTAGTTGTTAGGTTTTATCAGTTATGACTGAGCTCCCTAAGGATGTAAACATATGACTTGAACTAATTTAATGCACTAAAAATGAATATTCCTTACTTATACACCCTCTCCATCTCTGAATAAAGCTGCTATTACTGGCAGAGGTGACATACATTGATATTACCTCTTTCTCAACATTAATTGAAACCTGCTATATAACTTTAAAATGCATTTGTCACAGACTCATTCCGTGTGGTTTTCTTATTTTTTATTTTTATTTTCATGCTAGTTAAAATTGCAAAATTGTAGGAAACAACAAGAATAATATTATTCTTAAGCCTGGCAGACATGAAGCAGCCAAATCTGAGGCTGAAATGACAAGCACATCAGTCACTGACACAAACCAGCTGCCAGGCCTCTTTATATGGAAGTCATTCAGCGAGATATCAAAACGTGGAAAATATAATACTCCTACCAAGATTTCTTGTTGAATTAATGCCCAGGTGAGTTCTTCTGAAATGCTGCAGTTGTATCTTAGAAAAAACAAGGAGCAGTAAAGCATCATACTTATTAGGACCCAATTTGCCACAGCAGCAGTCAAGTGCTTCAGCCTCTCTCAGTGGCAATGGGAAGGGAGGACTGGGGATAGGGAAACTTAGATTAAATTCATAGTACATTGCACATTTAGAATTCAATATTGACAGCTCTAATTACACCCACCTTTCCATCACAAGTTCATTAACTAAGAGGAAAAAACTAGAAACAGCAGTATCAACTTCTCATGGAAATAAATAAATAAGTGTCTGCACTCCAGAGTTTCTGACCTTTCCCCTTTCTTTCTGTTAAAGCCCCACATACTATTACCTGCACTTTTGTTTATTTTTCAGATTGGAAGAAAAGAAAAAGCTGACTCGATATTATTCCTTCTTTCAAAATATAACCTTAAAATGTTACAGCCAGAGTGTAGGGTATGATGTACTCTTAAGGTATTTGCCTTCCAGCAAATTTTTAAAAACAAGGAATCTCAGCTACTTCTCAGGCATCCTCTAGAACAAATGAAGAGAAATAAGCACTCTGAGAAGGCAATTATTTTCAAATAGGCTGAATTATTTCATGGAGATAATTAATTATCTCCAGCAGCAAAGAAAATGCCTGGATGGCCAAATGCTGGTTGAGGTGAATCCTGCTCCTTCAGAAGATACCGCTAAGAACACAAGAACTCCATTACTCAATACAAGATCAAAGGAAGATCTACCTGTAAGACATTAGATATACTTACGGCCTCTGCACAATTGTGTGTGTCAGCCATAGTCCAAATGCAGCATTTTATAGCATTGAAAAAGGATGCTACAGTCACTTAATTTTAAATATTATTTTCACCAACATAAAAGATGATAGAAGTAATTCATCAGCATATCCCAAGTCAAGTAAGTGAGATAACTTACTCACTCTAGTTACAATTCACAAGTTACAGATGAAAAGGGATGGGTTTTGTTGTATAAGGTACTGTTCCATCAAATTCACCATAATTTTTCAGCATTGTACCAACAAATACAGTTTTTCTAAGTGATTATCTGTAGATAGTTCTAAGCCTCAGCAGTGTAGGAACAGCCCCATGCTTTTCCTCTCTGAGTCTAGTTCTGTTATTTGGTTTGGTAAAATTTGTTGGGTTTTGAACCCTTACAAAATAAGGATATGTCTTTTCTTTGAGCATTGTGTCTCCAGAAAAATTAAAGCTGCATTTTGAGTTAGGCTATGATTTAAGTACTGCAAAATCTTGTTTGGTTTTAGCATCAATTTGAGTATGTGCAATTCTCATGAGCTATAGAGTTACAGCCAGTTCTCACGTAATAAATTACCTGTGATAAGGAAGTGTACCAGGAAGTTGGAGGAAAGAATCACTGGTGCATCCTTCTCATGATCATGTGAGACCATTTGTGGGGAGCTGAAATAGGATTTATGCATTCCTAGCTTAGGACAAATTAGTGCAAAGCTGCCACAATCCGCAAAGAAGTTCTTGCTTGATTTTCCATTTAATAACAATTTATTCAAAATTTCATAAAACAGTCAAGTGTTCTAATACTTCCATGGGTAAACTCTTCAGTCATTCAACTTTTAAGTAATTTGGCCACACGAATAATAGTGGTAAACAAGCTCCTTGTGTACATTCATGGAAGCATGATGCATTTTCCCTTTTAATTTTATAATATTACTTCTTTAGTGCATGAGTCAGTTTGAAAGATTTTTTTAGTAACACTAGTAATATGAATAGTGTCTTAAAAGGAGAAATATGAACCAATTCTTATTGAGGTGCAAATCTGTATTTTATCTACAGATACAGCATGAAATGTATATGACATTTTTCTTTTTATACAAAAAGTAGATGAGAACTTCACAAGCTAGCAGAAGTTTCTACCTTCAAAATTCTTCAAGACTTTGCTGTAGCTTAAGAAAAAAAAATAATCATTTTATAGGCATTAAGAATATTTCAATATGCATATGATTCAGCTTCTCGCAGCTAGTTGCAGGATTCAGCTGCTGTACAGATTACTACGGTCTTTGCTGTATCTCCTACTGAAAATTTCTTTTTGTCCTCATTCCAGCTATTATTCATTACAAAGCACATTTTCTCAATAGGAGCATTAATGTTCTGTCATGCCAAAAACTATTCTATTAAGATAGTCTTATACTTGGAGAAAGGATGCTGTTTTTTAATTAAAAGATTGAGCGTCACCCACTTAGCAGGGTTCTATACTTTGTTTATCTGCCAGTCTTTCTGTTATGTAACAGGCACAAAGTACTTGACAAGGATCATTCAAACAGTTCAATCAATTACTTTTCAAGTTAAGTTATCTGGAGCTGCATTTCTTCCCTTTTTTTTTTTTTTTTTTTTTTTAAATAATATTATCCATGAATGAATGTATGGCAGATAAGAAGCTCTCATATGTTTTGGTCATTTACAAAGGCTGAGAAAATGCTGCACTCTTTCTAGAAACAGGGAGTTAACAGAATTATGTTCTCAGTCTTCTATTTAAGTGCATGTATGGCTAGTGTACCGTGTTGCTTGTTTCCAGAAAAAAAGATCATCTTTAATCAGTAAATTTCCCATAGTGCTGAAGTACCAGTGAATATTTTTCAGATTAATGCATTAGACATAATTTTCTTCTTAGAAGTGAGTAAGTACAGCAGGTCTAATAAACCACCTGATTTCTTTAGCTCATATGTAATAGCAAAAGTCCCTAAATTTTATACAGGTAGTCTAACTGGGTTCCTCATTCCATGTCCACCTGGGTTTATGAGCAACATGAGCACTTGCCAGTTCTGGTTTAAGTGAACACGTTGGCTGCTTGGTATGGAGCTGTTCTCCAGCAGAATGTCTGTCTCCAAAGTAAATAATATGTTCATAGTTCAGAATTTCTTTTACAGAAGTATTGTTTCAAATGTCTGCTTTTGAGTGATTTTTTATTTTTTACTAGAATAGAAAATGCAAAACAAAGCGGCAAGCTTGTGCAATGCATTCAAATGAAGTTTTTTTTCCTAATATTTACAGTTTTGTTTATTTATAAGTAATTTGACTTTCAAATAAGTTAGCTAAAGTGTGGGCATGTCCCAGTTTCAAAGCTGCAGCAGCTTTATATTTATCCCCAGGTTAGATTGTGTTTCAGCAAATCTTCATATGGTTTGTATGTGCTCTTATAATTACATCAGTAGTGCCTCTAAAAACCATTTGCCCTTTTAAATATGCAAAATTTATCAGTGATTAGTAAACATCTGTTACCAGGTCTGTTGTAGAATATTGTATCTTCATCAAGCTAGGAGGATTGTATTTAATCTGTTCCAATAGCTCAGAAGATTAAAGTTATAAGAACTTTAAGAAAAGATTTTTAGTTTTCTCGTTTACAAGTTTTTTCATGATGTAAAATAGTTCCTTAGTAGATCAAATCTTAATATGTTTAAACTGATATATCATTATGTTGACAAATGCTAGCTGATGATTCCTCTAATCGTCAGTAAAAGTGGAGTAGTGCCTTTAGTCTTTGTACAAGAAAATAGTTGAGGTGAGAAAGAGTGCTACTGATACTGTATTAGCAATACCTGATGCAGTGTGTTTTCCATGTCATAGAATGCCCCTACCAATGTGATGGCACTACCCAGATTGTCAGCATTTTGTCAGAACTGTGTGTTTGGGATATATGCACAGACGGGTCTAAAAAATATATTTTCAAAAGCTGTCTTTGAAGGAGCAGAAGACCTCAAGCAGAATGCAAGACTAGATAAATCAATTCACATTGGTTGCTCTAGTGATACAACCCAGCAGTAAACTCTGTTGAAATAAATGAATGAAATAGGTTTATAGTTGTTTAACTGTGAACCTGTTCCCTACAATGGCAGCATTTTGAGTTTTGAAGTGAACCATATGTTGATAAATGTTCAGATATTTAGACTCTTTGCAGCGTAACAGACACACCAGCTGTATCTGGTTTCACTTTGCTCCAGTGAGGACCTTATGTGTCCCAATTTAGCTAAGCATTTAAGCACAGTCTTATGTCTTCTTTAAGCATTTTGCTGAGTTTAAGTAATGAATTCAAAACTGAAATTCCCATCTGCCATGTGTGTTCCTCTGAAGGCACTGATGAAGATAGAGGATTATTGTTGGGCTACAGATTTCTTAGGAGTGGACTGTAACATCCCACCTCGATCTTTCTGAAGAGCTGTTGTTATAAATCCTTATAGCCATAGGATGTCCCACTGGTAGATCCCACATTTATTTAGTGTGCCTAGCACACATTTGATTCCTGCATGGAAGTCAATGTCACTTTATTTGGATGAAAGTGATTGCTCCTGGAAGTTCCTGTAAAATATGTGTGTTCTGATTTCAATTTCTGTGATTTACTAAATATGTGACCTTTATTTTTTTTATTCTTTCATACTTCCTTCATACTTCCTTCAAATTCATATGTAATTCCCTTACAATTTAAGAGTATATGTACATTGGTCCACATATATAACTCAGTTTTCTATACTTTCCTTATCTTTCATTTTAAAGACAAATGACTTTCACTCACTCCAACAGCACCTTCCATTTTCCTTGAGGCTAAATACATATAACTATGTGTATTTCGATGGAATATACTTACCCTCACTAATCTGTTTAAGGCCATGTGAAGTAGAGATATCTTCTTGGTTTTGTTTTTGGCTTGTTGTTTTTTAGTTGTGGAGGTTTTTTTGGTTTTGGCTTGGTTTGGCTTTTTTTCCCCCTATGTGTGGTGACAAACAGAGGTTGATTCACTTTGGCTTCATCCATAACGTCTTTCTAATGCATGCCAGACAACTAACTTGATCTCTGTGCTGAGAAGTATTGACTGAATTGTGTCTTAACATTTTGCTGGCTACAGGCCTTCAGAGAACTTCCAATTTCACTTTCCAAGGGAAGTAGCTGATTCACTTGTACCTGAAAATCCAGAAAATAATATCTGATGTGGAGGACAACTGGACTAGGACACTGTTTAATAAAAGAGGAACTGTATATTTGTCAGTGAAGTTGTACATTTGAACACTTCAGAAGCCAAATTGCAACATTCACTTGTTATTTGGAATTAAAGTAGCATGAAAGCTGAATATGTTTAGGTTGTACGTCTCTCTCTGTCTACCCTCTTTGGAGTGTCAAAACACCTAGATATTCCCAGAGCATCTCCACTAGAAAATGCTTTACATTAAAGAGAGCTGGAGTATAACAAAGTATGTGTAGTCATTTCTGAGCTAAGAAGCAGACACAAAAAGCTTTTGGCATTTGGAGAACTCAAATTACACCTCAATTCCATTTTCCTTCTAGCCTCAAGTTAAGACACCATGTATCTTCAAAGACCAGAGCTTAAAAGCTGAACCCTTGCCATTTTGGAGAGTATAACTTGATGCTTACCTCTTCATCATCAAAGCTTTTACATGTTTCATTTTCACATTCCAAATTTGGTACCTGGAAGTTGATATTCCAACACCTGTTTTGGCTTTTAGCTGAGCAAGCATAGTTACAAGCACTGTCATAATGGCAATAACTAAATTCAGATCTTCTGTTTGAGGCCACTGTCTTAACCATTTTGTAGTTTTCCTACTCTGTATGCTTTTGTCTCTGTAATAGAGCTAGGAAATGTATCTATTCTAGCTACAATTTCAAGAATTTATTTCTGTTCTGATATCTTTTCTGTAAGTGTTCTTCAAACAAAATAGTAGGTTGTTGACCTTCTTATGTTTGTGCATGCACAAAGCATATGAACAGCAGCAAAAACTCTGTTGGGATTGTAAAAGTGAAGATTATTTCTGCTTTGTAAAAAAGCACTCACATCTGCACATTTTTGACAGTGACCTGCTAATTAAATATCATTTTACAAACATCAGCTTAAGGTAACAGTCATAGCCAAGAATTACAACCTTATTCAATTTCAATCGTCTGAAGTTTAGAAATAAATTCGGTTGTTTCATTCATCTTTACTAATATTCCAACTTTATAGGTCTATGCAGCTAAAATATAGAGTATTTCCTTTGTGTCCACGTGTAAATATAGCAATTTATAACACATAAACATGTATGCTTACGCAAACACAGGTTTATCTGACTTATTTTCAGCTTAATTTACTTTCTTCTTCATTCTGATAATGTCATAACCTCCTCTTATTAGCATACCATGGGTCCTTTTCCTCTGGTATCTGTTCTTCTCTTGAGGTCATGACAGGTCATATATTTCCCTTGAAAGATATGGCTATCAAAGCACCAGTTATCTAACAGAGATATGTTGTAATCATGGAACAATTCAAGTGTGTCACTGCCATAATCCATTGATGAAGGTCAGCAGTACCATAACTTGCCTTGTACTAAGGTCAGAGTTCCTGAGCGCTCCATTAGCAGTCCTGTATTTGGCTTTCATGGTCCCTGGCAGAGCACGTAATAGCAATAATTAACTACACCCTCAGAAAGTCCCTTAGCATACTTTTTCTGTGAATTTTCAGGTTGAGTATTACCAATATTTTTTCTGTTGATATTTAACTAGAAGGATACTTTATCTTAAATAAGCAGTATAATATTCTTCTGCTTCTCACTAAAGGTCATTTTGACCAATTACCTAACAAAAAAGGGGGAAAAAGAATGAAATAAAACTTTTTAAAAATCCTAATTGTGGTTCATCATAAAGTAGGTTGCATGTGTGAATGTCATTTTGCTTACTATCTTTAGTTATGAGAATGGTTTAATATGTTAAATCGAGCTATTTCTCTAAAACATATCCAGGTGCAAATGGAGACAACAGTAGCTAATTAGGTGTAAGTATCAGTAAGGTGACTTTTTTCCTTCTTTCTTTTTTTTTAATAATTACAGATTTCAAGTTGCATTCTTCCTGAGCTTTATCCCACTAAAAAGGTTTTCACCATGAATTTTTGCAAAACTTGAAATGTTAGTAGTAGACAGCAGACATGTCTGATAGATAGACAGTAGTCTGTTAGTAGAAAACAGCCCACCAAAATTTTTGCCATTGTTACAAATAAGTTCTTTACAAAGTTCATGCAATCTATCTGGATTGTTCAGGCTTTAGATCAAAAAGCTAGAAGAAGAAACAGATTGAATAATAAGTTTTCTGCACAATTAATTGGGTGTTTTAATGTAGAAATTATTTTTTTTTGCTACGAGTAAGTTACTTTAAATTGGATCTAAAAAATAAACTCATAAACTTTTTATCCTCTAAAGAGATTGTGATAGTTTTCCAAATAATTTAAGAGCTATTCTTGCTCTTACATATTTCATATGAAAGTACATTCGATCTACTAGAGTCTATGTGCTTTGGAAGTTATTTTATTTTCTGCTTGGCAATTATAGTCCTCTTCAGAAGAGGAAAGATATAATGCTATGTAACAGGAGTAGCACTCCTGTTGATCCATTGGTGTTGCACAGCTGTCATAGTCCATACCAGAGGTTCCTGCATTTCAAAGCTGAGTGGAATGAATAAGATAAGGAATACAGTCACTTGTGTGTCTGTGTGTGGTTTCACCAGTGAAAATTGATGAGGGCTTACCACAGTTCCTATGGAATTTTGTTTGCTTTTTAAAAGTAGAACATACTTGAAAACTCAGGAAACTCAGCACTGCAGAAAGTTTTGAAAGGTGTAAGAGGGTGAAGTAGAGATGATTTTTAGGTAGAACACTGTTGTGCAGCACACTGGTGGTGAAGGTGACAAGTCTGACCAGTCCAGGTGCTCATGTGAAAATTAAAACTTTTTCTGGGCTTTTTAGTTACACAGAAGATTGTGGTTATGGTAGATATACTAATAGCGCAAATAAATGCATATTTTCAGTATGCCTTAGGAGAACAACTTTCAGAGATGAAGTGTTCTAGGTAATATATGTCAGTCACTTTTAGACTGCAAATGGATCCTGCTCATCTGATGTTCTTCTCTTCTGCTTACTGAGATCTGAGTTCTAAATCACTGTGAAAATTATGTTGTGTTTGAATTGGCAATATGTGCATACACTCTACAATGAGCATAACCCCTTTCTCTGTTTCTATAGCATAGAATCACAGAATCATGCAATCATTATGGTTGGAAAAAACCTTTCAGATCATCAAGTCCAACCATTAACTAACTTTACCATGCCCACTTCAAATCTATGTCCTTGAACACCATATCTAGATGACTTTTAAATACATCCAAGGATGGTGATTCAACCACTTCCCTGGGCAGACTGTTCCAGTCTTTCATAACCCTTTTCATTCAGAAATTTTGACTCCAACCTGAGGAAATCACAGCTTCTAGGATGGCTTTTTAACTGATTGGAATTGGTAATTCATGTCTTTAAGCTCTTCTTCAACTGTGAAGGCTGTGAATTTGCTTAATGAGAAATTAAAATATAGCATCTGCTATAATCACTTGATTCCAGGAGCTGAAGTTATAAGAAAAAAAAATCAACAACCAACAAAAATGTACACCCACATCTCTCCCCCCACATTCCCTTAACAACCTGTGAAAAAAGGTAAATTGGCATCATGAAACATTCAGATTGCTGTGAATGCCTGTCATAGAGTTTCATGTTTTTTCTGCTTTTCTCTGCAGCACCCTGTCACGGAATCGCACCAAAATGGCTACACGCATATAATGAACTCAAACAAGCTTTTTATCTACAACTGAAATTAAGCAGAAAAAACTTCATTCACCAAAACAACATCCCACTGACATTTAACAAATACAGGTTCGATATGCTGGTTGGGAATATTACCAGACACAGCTGAGTTAAGAACTCTTAAGTTTTTGGCCAAACGATCCAAAATGTGCACTCACTCACTCACCAAAAAAAGGGAGGGCTCTCAAACTCGAGAAGTTACCTTAAGTGGTGTCCCAACTCAAGGGGAGAGTCTCCGACTGCAGACCTGCTGCTCTGAGGAGGATGGACTCAAATAAGTCCTCTGACAGGGCCCCATTTTATACCCTGGTTGAATCTGATCTGTGATCAATACATGGTCGTGTCAGCCCCCTATTGGCTGAGGACCCCAACTTTCCCACCTTTGACCCCCACTGTGTGGACCAGACATGAGCTGTGAGGGAGGAGGCAGTCCTGGCACTGCCAGGGCCAAAAACTTTAGCACTGTCTTTGTTGGGTTTTTCTCAGGTCTTTAGTAGGGTGGGTGCATCTGCCACACGCCCCTCAAAACATTACACTATGAAAGCATCCTCACAGCCATAAAGGAACTTAAGGATTGTCTGTTTCTTATATGCTTATCTCTAAAATGAAGAATGAGAAAGAAAACCTATTTCTGATAAAAAGTAGACTTGATGCCTTGTATCATTTAAAGGTCTTTTAATATATTAATATTAACGTATTATTGAAACTTAAAATACGAATATAAAATAAACCATTTTCCCATGCAGGAGAAGAAGTACTGGAAAACATTTGAAATTAAATTGGAGAGCAAGATAATTCTGTGTCTTTTTCTTACATGAGGAAATGTTAGACTGGGATCATTTTAAATAAAAGATTTATGAAGATCACCCTAATTTTCAGGATGGTTAAAGCAAGAAGAATTTTTTCCCTTTTTCATACTGGACAAATAAATCGATACTCACTTTTCATTTTAATAGAACTTACTTCAGTAAAGTTAAGTCTACACAGCAGAACCTAAGAGCATGTCCCAGTTCCCAGGTCTCTGTACCTGTGCTGGTCATGTCCTGAATCCACAGTAGTGTGGTCCATGCAAATGAATCACTCCTCTGTGCCATAGTTTCAACACAAAGTAAAAATATGCCCAGTGATTAGGCTGAAACTGTGATGTATAGTGGCCATGTCTGTGTTAGTGACTAAAAGAGGATTAGAAACCACACCATGTGGCTGAGGATTGTTTGGTATCCATGCTACTTAAACCTACCCACTTTTGTTAGCAGTGTGTCTTGGAGAGACACTCAAAACAATGAGCAATCAGCTCAGCAGCGTGGATGAGTAAGGTTCTATGAGTCAGGTCCACCCCCTAGCCTGTTTTTCTTTAACAACACAAGTACACCCCTCTTGCTGTTCTGCACGGTCAGTGAACCCAAGATAGGTCACAGCAGGCATCAGCAAATATAGCCAAAGCTGAAGATGTGGCCATGTAGAAGAAGGAGTAGCTGTCTGATTCAAAGCTCTGAGTGTAAACAACAGAAATATAATTGGTTTGGACCTCAGCATGTGCAAACAGAACACACAGTTTCTATTTTTTTTTTATTGCATTCATATCTGAAAGTCCATGCTAAGAGTTAGCTTGAATGAGGAGGCACTTCAGCCCTGAATGCTGTGGGTAGGGGCAATGAGAAAAGGAGATGGGAGATGAGAGCTTGAACTCTTAAAGTATTTTTATTCTCACTTATCTTTAGACACACTTTGGACCTGAGCTGTCAAGAAACCAGTATCATGGTCTCTGAAGAAATCAGTCTGCATCTGCTTAAAATACACTTAAGTTTCAATAGCTCCACAAAATTTTACTGAAAAATGTTCTCCTCCTATGGGAAGCTACATGGATTGCTGAATAGATTTTTTTAACAATTTCAATCTATCTGAATATCAGGTTTACAATTCTGATATATCAGATTTTTCTGTCCGACCTGGTTCTATGTAATCGGGGGTGTAGCAGAGGGATGTTTTGGGAAATTGCAACTTTGCTGAGCTTGCAGGCAGATCCCTATCAGAATTTTTCCAACATGCCTCAGAGCTGTGCCTAGCTCTGGTCCCACTTGCCTTCTGTGCTTGTTACACTGCTTAGAAAATAAAAATGGTAAGGCAAACTCTCTAGAAAAGAGAGTCAAGACATCCATTCCCGAGCAAGTAATGATGTACAATGTAAGGATGGCACCAGCATACTCCCTGCCATTGCTCCTTTGCCCTGAGCAAAATGAGAACATCTTGTGAATGTAGGGAAAAATGCTTCAAATTATGTGTTAAATTATGCTCTAAATTACATACATTTATTAAATGTTGCTGGAGGCTTGTTCTGCCCCTTCTTCCGAGATATGATCTGAGCACAGGTCAGTCAGACCTAAAGTCTGTTCCCATAAACTGAGCTCATCTCAGTACCATCCCCTGAGTACTGAGTCAGCTAAATAGTTATTTTCTTTACCAGTGCCAATGTTCTTCTCTTTGTTTCAGTTCAGTTTAGTTTGGTTTGGTTGAGTTTGGGGGTTTTTTTGTGGGTTTTTGTTTTATTTTTTAATAAAGATAGCTAGTAACATTTACTTCTTTTGGGGTTGGAGATCATGGGCGTTTTCCTTGTCTAATCCATTCAATTTTATTTTGAGCAACAAAGAACCACTGTGAAATCTGAACTCAGTAATTACTTAATTAACATAGCTAATTTTATGCAACACTAAAAGGAAGTGGTTACATTGCAAGTAATCTCTATGCATATGTGTCAGCTGTGATTTTCAGTGCTTCTGTGTAAAACATTTCTAGGCTTAAATTTAGTTATTAATTCCTGTAATAAAGTATTTTTAATTTACAGATGAGGTAAAGTTTGAGTTTTTAGACTTGAGATTTTTAGTTATGACTTACTTAAGAGTCTCTGCCTTAGCAATCAGTGGAATTTCTCCAGGCTAGGATGTCTGTTATCAACTTGAGTCATCACTGCTGTAGGTCATTGCAGCTGTTCAGTGAGTAGCTCTGGACTCTCTAATGAAGCTGATGTTATCTTTGTGCTTGCTACCTGCAAAACAAGGTTTATTTGTTTGTAAGCAGTTAGAATATTAAAAGGCATGGAAACATCTTACATGTCAGTATCATAACTGTCACGGAATCACACCAAAATGGCTACACGCACACAAATAATGAACTCAAACAAGCTTTAATGTGCAACTGAAATGAAGCAGACAAAACTTCATTCACCAAAGCAACATTCCACTGACATTTAACAAATACAGGTTCGATATGGTGGTTGGGAATATTACTAGACACGGCTGAGTTAAGAATTCTTAAGTTTTTGGTCAAATGATTCAAAATGTGCACTC
This sequence comes from Mesitornis unicolor, assembly GCF_000695765.1. NCBI lineage: Eukaryota > Metazoa > Chordata > Aves > Mesitornithiformes > Mesitornithidae > Mesitornis > Mesitornis unicolor. The sequence continues at coordinate 47,625 of NW_010188619.1, forward strand.
ACTCACTCACCAAAAAGGGAAGGCTCTCAATCTCGAGAAGTTACCTTGAGTGGCGTCCCAACTCAAGGGGAGAGTCTCCGACTGCAGACCTGCTGCTCTGAAGAGGACCAACTCAAATAAGTCCTCTGACAGGGCCCCATTTTATACCCTGGTTGAAACTGATCTATGATCAATACATGGTCGTGTCAGCCCCCTATTGGCTGAGGACCCCAACTTTCCCGCCTTTGACCCCCACTGTGTGGAGCTGTGAGGGGGGAGGCAGTCCTGGCGCCACCAGGGCCAGAAACTTTAGCACTGTCTTTTGTTGGGTCTTTCTCAGGTCTTTAGTAGAGTGGGTGCATCTGCCACACTAAAGTTTTTTCTTGTACTGCAGTTCTGAAAGTCAATGTACTATTCTTAACTATCTACAAAGAGTACTAGACATGATTTTAACAGGTTTTTTTTGCTGAGCTTTCAAATTAAAATGTTTTCTCTGAAAGACAAATATAATCTCTTTTGTAATTTAAAGTCCTAGATGATATCATTAGGCCCAATAACAGCTGTGATTTCTTCAGGGAGAGTTTAATCAGTTTGTTGTGACATGGTACCAAGAACTCAATTGTGATTGATCACTGCTGCTCAAGAACTGGCCAGAAGGGAGTTTGAGCAAATCATTTCAACAATGCCTGAGAGCTGCAGAAGCTCAGACAATAAGAGGCCTCTTGAAGCTGGCAGAAATATTAGCAGGCTGCAGGAATGGAAGGGTTTCCAGCGACTCTGTAAATACTGCCTTTGGCATGGCCAGGGAACTTCTGTTATCCCGTTATGCAGTGCATTGGTTCTCAAGATTGAATGGAGGGTAAAATAGATCACTCTTTGAGGCTTCCTTACTACTGGTAGTAAAGTATTAGTGAATTCTCACAAAAATTTAAAAACATGCATTCTATTGAAAAATAAATTATCTGTGGTTCTGTAGGTTTGTACCAGGTTTTCTTTGTCCTTTTCGTACTCAGGAAACCTTACTCTCATCTCTATAACTACCGTATATAAAATTTCATTGATGATGCTTATATTAAATCAATATGTCATGGCTGATCTCAAGAATGCCCTTTAAAACAACATTGAATCCAAAACATCAAATCAAATCCCAATTTAAATTATTTTAGTGACTATTTGTCTTTTTATCGGTTACATAGTGACTCTCACTTTCAGTCACTAGATCTTGTTATACTCCTTGCCTTCTATATCATGTCTTTACTATAAGAAATCTTTGATGTAACTTCTCATAACAATCAAGATGCCAAAAGGGTTTTTTTCTGCTTGCTTGCACATACTAATGTCTGTTCCATCGTACCTTAGCCAGTATTGTTACCAGTGGTGAGAAATATTTGCTGAGGGCTCCTTCTTTTGAGATAATCCAAAATCATCATATTGTAAAAATCCTAATATGGAGAGAATTGTAATCTCAATATTTGCCCCACTTCCCTCAGAACCTCTTTGTGTCCCAATAGGTTGTCAGCACATACTACAGTCATGTCACTGTTTTGCTGACAGTGATTAAATCTGCCTTTTTCAGAAAATTTAACTGAACTGAACTCCTTTAATAACAAATTGAAAAAATGTTTTCCTGGTCTCAATTGCTTTTATAAGCCTCATTTTTTTTTTTTTTAATGTGGACAATAATATAATGTACTGTATTATACTATTAGGTTTTCTAGTGCTTTTGAATAGTTTTCTACTTTTATTTAGTATTGGTTTTCTTATGCATCCAAAGATTGCAGCTCCTTATGCAGATGCTGTATTAAAGTAAGAACTCATCATCATGAGATATTTAGTTTTTCAAATTACCCATTTCCCAATTAATTTATTTCCAAAATATTGTCCTTTCTGTTGTATATTCTTTATCTTGAAATTGAAAACAGATAAAGGGTGAGAAAAAAATCACTGAAAAGAAATACTGAAGACATTTAAAGGCTGGTTTGGAAATAAAATAGTGTATGGGGAAGAAAGTGTTTTCATATGTAAGAGAGATAAAACTACTTAGGTAGTCATCTTTCCAGAAGAATTAAACAAGAAGCTATATGCTTGTACTTCTTCCCAAAATAATTTAGTATAAGTGTTTGGAAGGATAAAAACTTTAGGAGTAGGATGCCTGCAATCTTCTATTTCATTTTCTGTAACACAAATATTTAGCTTCCTCTATCAATTAAATCTTCTCCTAGGTTATTAATTTTACATAATACAATTTGGATTTTATGTATTTAAAACAGATAATTTTGTACGTATTTTAAAAACTTAAATCTTGGCAAACATCATGACTTGTCTGAAAGGAAATGCTCTCAATATTTCAGCCAGGTCTAGCTAGAAAAGACCAGCTTTCTAGCTCCCCACTGGAAGCACTTGTACAAACAGATAATGCAAGACAAGAGGATGTTGTCAGTCAGGAGAACTGCCAGCAGCAGACATAGAACCAAAACCAGGATCAAGATGAAAGAAGATTCTGGTAACTCATCAGCACTTTTTATTGATGTGCATTTAGCTTTGAGACTGAACTTTGATAAACATGTGAAGAACAAAACAAACCAAACCAAAACAACAAATGAACACGCATCAATGAGAGCATTCTAGGGACATGCTCAAAAAGGTATTACTAGAGTAATTAATATGGCACACTGAATTGTGCAGCTATGGTAACAAGTGCTCCAGACAAGTCTGCAGAGAGATAGAGAAATAAGAAAAAGCAGGAA
>NW_010188619.1:50381-54664 GCF_000695765.1 Mesitornis unicolor
TCTTAGCAAAACTTTTCAGAATAGTTAAATTGAGATGAGGGGAAAAATACAGAAAAATTTGATTGAGCTTGGAGAAGGACTGGAAAATATCAATATCGAAGACATCCATTTTTCATTATATGAATCCAGTCCTTTTATTTTGCCTGTTAAAATTGAATGCTAGTTATTCACAGATTACTTTGGTAGCTTTCTGCCCATTTATTTCCATGATATTCAAAATTACATTTCTTGGAAGCTATTGATTAGATTACTCTTTCTGTTTCCTGACTGAATGAAGTAATACTTTTGGTGTGGGTTTACTTAATGAAGAAATGTAGAATTTGCTCTTTTATAGTTTGACAGGAAAATCTCTCTTTTGAAATCGCTTATTTGTAAGTATGTTACTGCTCCTAAAAAGTGAGCTCAACATTTGTTATAACCTTTTCCAGGTTGTGAAGTGGTGATTGTGAAGACAGAGAAAAAGAACAAAGGTGGGCATATAGGTGAGTTAATGAGAAAATGCGCATGTATTGGGCAGCTAACAAAAATACTGGCAACAGTCTATATCTATGTATAATAGTCTATATCTATATAGTCTGTATCACAATCTATATCAGAATTCAAATGAATACCTAGGAAAATGTTTTCCATTATGGATAACATCCAAAGCCCACTGAAGCTGATTTAATGGTTTTCTTGTGGCTTCACAGAGCTAAGGAAGCATCTTATATGCTCAGTTTATTAAAAATATTAAATTTATTATACAGCTAGATGTGATATGACACACATGGTTTCAACACTTCTGATCTCCTTCAGATGAAAGGAGATAAGTAAACTGTCTTCATTGCTGTCATCACTATTAAGCTACTTGAACTGAGATTGGCAGCTTTTCAATAATTTGATTTTGAAGATATGCATTTCCTATAGACAACATCATAGATGAGCAAGTGGCTGGCATAGAAGAGACATATGGCAGAATGTCATAAATAAAGTCTTGTAAGGAACTAGAGAAAATGGATTAGAAAAAATAAGTAATTTTCCGTACTCCTACAGGAAGTGATTTGAAGCACCTGGACAAAAAGGCCAAAGGATCACAAGGAACAGATTAAGAAAAAATGTTATTGTTAATAGAATGGGCAGATTAGAAAGTGATGACTTTCAGATAGATGGAAAGAAAGTGAGAGAGAGAAGGGAAAAGTTATCATGTTTCTGAAGAAATTTGTATGTGTTTGGCAACCAACAAAAATACTGTCAATAGTAAGTAGAACTCTGAAGCTAAGGCTGGCAGAGGAAACAAAAAAGATTAGCTCTTGCCAAGGAAGAGACAAGGAAACTGAGCCTGTTGTTGAGAATGGACTGGCAGAGAAAGACTAATCCATTATGTCAATGAGCAAGGCTTGTTGCTTGAGGAAACAGGTACAAGCTTGAAAGGATGAAAGACATGGATATCTGATTAGAAAGATATGAGGCCTACAGTAAGGTATGGAAATTGCTGCAGAATAAGAAATTTTTTCATTTTAAAGTATCTATCTAGGAAGTTGCATGGTGTGGAGCAGAAAGATTCTTTAGAAAGGAAGAAAATAACTGAACAGGGAGAAGGGAATATATTTGATGAGAAGTATCCAGTTAAACCATGCGATAAAACCAAAGACTGGCAAACAGATGAGGAGAGACCTGAAAACCAGAAGTAGGAAAATGAAATGAAAGCTATGGCAAAGCCTGGAAAGATGAAAAAAACCCTCAAATTTTGTTACTTGGTGCTAAGCCACAAATAGTTGTGGCAATCCAAAACAGAAAGAAACCTCAGGTATAGAAACTGTAAGATAGAAACTGTAAGACTCTTAAATAGTTTTGGTAAAAAATATACGCCAGCCTATAGGAGGAAGGGAATCCTTAGGATAAGGTCATTGCTGAAAAAGGAGAAAAATAGGAAATACCACAGTGAAATACTCAATATATCTTCACCAATCTGTTTTATAATCTACTACAGAAATCGCAAAATGCCAGTTATGTGGTTTCAAGAAGACACCATATCTCATATGCTTTTGAGCTCATCTAGCTCTGTTATGCAAGATCTAGTCTCTGTAAGAAAATAACCCTTTACTACCCAGTGAAGAACCTTCTGAAGTCATCGATGTGTTGTTATTATTTTAATATATGGGCCAGAGTGCGTTATTAATATGTCCCATGAGCACTGGAAAATAAATGGTCTTACGTATGCCTATTGTCACTTGGAATATGTCCAAAATTAGCTGGACTGAAGGCATGAAAGTACCAGCATAATTTATCATTCTCATAGTGAGCCTGAGCTTTTGTGTATGTTATTCTTGCACCAAGCTTTGCAGCATTTTCCCACTGCATAATGAAATGTACCTTTTCAGTCAGGGTTAAATGATTTCTATGGAGCTTAACGCTTAAGTGCTGCCTTTTCAGACTTGAGAAGATACTTGGAATTTTGAAGTGACTTAAAACATTTCTTAAAGAAATCAGTTTAATAACAATTGCTGTCTCCCTCCTGCTGTGTTCAGGCACTTTCATCCATGTCAGAAGGGTTGCAATATATGTAACATACACACCTAACCAACTGTCAGGATCCACTGGAGACCCATGTTCTCCCAGAGCAGATGTTCAAGGCTGCACCTTTAAAATAGTACCAGGACTCTATCTGGACAAATGTACTGAAGCTCCTTTCAATAGCCAGTGATGTCTAAAGACCTGAAGATCTCACCAAATCTAGGTGACTATCTTGGGGTGGGCCGAGTAACTCAGCAGTTTGTATTAACAATAATCATTAGATCTCCACTCTTTATAGTAATTTTAAATGCTACAGCTGACAAGTAGACATCTGTATTGAAGCACCTAAAGTGTCTAAAACCTACAGATCCATCTGGAGAGTGCTTGACCACAGCATCTAATGTCCTTGAGATATCCCAGCATATCCCAGATGTGCTTCATCTGCAGTTTCAGAAGTGGCCTATGGGCCCTATTTTCCATTTCTCTTCATTTTAGGATAAATCTACATTAAAGTATCTTGGATCAGTAATGCACCTTTGGAATGTGTCTCCTGATTATGCCTACCTAGTGTATTTAGGTTTGTATTATGAAGCTGTCTCAGAGCGCATGAACTTTTTTCCTTACTGTCCAGGTACCGTTCATTGTGTTCATCAGGGGTTTAATTCTGTTGTCTAAACATAGGTATTTAGTGATGTTTAAACTGCTTAAAACATTGGTGCAGGGTTGACAGACATGGCAGACCATCATGGACATTTGCTTCTTTCTGGAGGGGAAACTAGATGCTGTATGAGTTACTCTAGAAAATCTAAAGTGGTGCTAGATGCCTCTTTTTAAGTGAGAGAGTTTAGGCTGCCCTGATATCTTTACTGATTACACTACTTTTGGAGTCTGTTGTCTCAGTTACTCAGGCAACTATGAGCATGATAGTACCTCTGTATATAATGTTGTGAAAAATTCCACTAAGTGCAATGAATATCTCCCCCTCTACTCTGCCCTGGTGAGACCGCATCTGGAATATTGTGTCCAGTTCTGGGCCCCTCAGTTCAAGAAGGACAGGGAACTGCTGGAGAGAGTCCAGCGTAGGGCTACAAAGATGATTAAGGGAGTGGAGCATCTCCCTTATGAGGAGCGGCTGAGGGAGCTGGGTCTCTAGTTTGCAGAAGAGGCAACTGAGGGGAGACCTCATTCATGTCTATAAATATTTAAAGGGTGAGTGTCACGAGGATGGAGCCAGGCTCTTCTCGGTGACAAACAATGATAGGACAAGGGGGAATGGGCACAAGCTGGAACACAGGAGGTTCCACTTAAATTTGAGAAGAAACTTCTTCTCAGTGAGGGTGACAGAGCACTGGACCAGGCTGCCCAGAGAGGTTGTGGAGTCTCCTTCTCTGGAGACATTCAAAACCCGCCTGGACGCCTTCCTGTGCAACCTCATCTAGGTGTTCCTGCTCCGGCAGGGGGATTGGACTGGATGATCTTTTGAGGTCCCTTCCAATCCCTAACGTTCTGTGATTCTGTGATCTGGATAATGTTTAACAAACATGTTTAGGCATTAACTGTTCAGGTCTCTTTGTTGTTGTTTTTTTTTTTTTACCCTCCTTTGTTTCTCCTGTAGTTATTTGCCAGTGACTTAATTATCCATTCCTTCTTCTCAGTTCACTACACTGTGTTGATGGAGACATCCAAGAAACAATGCATATCTTTGTATATTTATTTCTGCTACTTCTTGTTATTCCTCCCACCATCTATAGTTTGTGCATTTCTACTGCAGTAACAAAGATTACTCTATA
>NW_010188620.1:0-9073 GCF_000695765.1 Mesitornis unicolor
AAAAAAAACAAGTGCTCACATGACCAAAAGAGATTATTCCAGAAATAGCCCACTATAACAAAAATGACCACTGAAATCTAATCTGAGTGAACTACTTACTTCTAATGAAAGGCAATCATGGTGCCAAGATACATACTGAAACAACAGGCACTGGCAAATGATAACACACTTTGGAAGGTGGCCCAGGATCTGGGATTTCTCCTTCAGGGTGACTCATATCTTCACTCTCTCTGCCTCTGTGACCCCTAAATCCTTCATTATGATTGAGCATCCTCTATAAAATCAAGAGGAGTAATTAAGGCATCACTCTTGCTACTCGTTTATAGTAAGGTTTTCACTTGCATTGTGGGCAATACAAATCTGAAACATTCAGGCAGCAGATCATTCATCTCCCATACTCTCAAACAGGCTTTATTTTGTATTTAGTCTCTACAGCTCTTTTATTCTTCATATTCTTCCTATAAGACCAATGTAAGATTATGCCATCTTTTTCCAAGCAAGAATTTGTCAAAGTGAAAACACATTAGCTACCATTTCTTTCTGCTTTTTTACCAACACTCACACAAAACTGTTTCTGCATTTATTTTAGATACATGTAGAAATTTTGGGTAGAGACAATGTATATTGCAGCACATTCAGCGAGCAGCTGAAACATTAGAAGAGTTCTTGATTCAAACAGTAAGGTACAAACTCTACTGCCACCTCATATTTCTATTATAATCACACTCATATTTTTGCTTTCTCTAACATAAAAGGAATGAGATTCAAGTTGGTCAAATCACCTTGTTTAAAGCTATCTGTTCACAGGAAACTTCTTGAAGTCAGCAAGTTACTTGACGATAAAAGGTGAAGTAACCAAAAATTCGACCAATATCATATGACATTATCAAATCTGAATTGTTCATCCAATCCAGACTTCTGAAGCTTCACAGTCTATATAAGTAAAATAATTCATCTATCTATACCAAAGTCCATAGCTCTGTCCAAAATGTGGCTCTCCTGCTATTAAAGCCCGTGATATATATCCAGCGCAGAAACCTAAAACCTCACTGAAAGGAAATACTTAAATGATAACTTAGAGCTGATTGGTACTATTTTTCTGTTAAACTTGCTACTGCATATAGGCAGTAAAATAATTTTGGTATAAAATTTTGCTTTGTAAAAGGAAGTAAAGAAAGTTAATCAGAGGGCAATATATCAGGTGATATTATATTTTGGGTGTCTAGCAGAAAAACAAAATAAAATTATGAGCCATTATTATTCACCTCAGTAGGAGCTGCCTGTGTACCACAGGTATTTTTTATTTTTTAGCATAACACAAGATAGAACTTGACTCACTGATAAATACTAGGATTGAAAACTGAAGCACATTTTTAGTGTCCATTCTACAAATTTTTACAGATACCGAGTTCTTTAAATCAGGACACAGTAAAAATTGAATTTTCCATAAATACAACCATACTTATACATTAGCTTTAAATTAACATGCTAAAAATTGTCTGAATGCATATTTTATATAAACCCACAATCAACAACTATGGTTTCTTTTAAACAGCATACAATAAATATACCATATCATAAACATTAAAGTTGGTTTTTTTTACTCATCACTCTTTGTAATAAAGCCTTCATAGAAAGAAACCAAGCTTCTGCAAAGGAAAGATGTCAACGTTAATGGAAAATTTAACTCTAAATTTGGTGAAGTATTTGGGTATGTTAATTTAAGCACTTAAAAAAAACCCCAGCATAAACAGATTCAAAGACAAGAGGCACAATTCCAAATGCCATTTAATTATTTATGAACGTAAAACTGAACACATGCTTAAGTGCTTTTCTTACCCAATACTAATATTAACTAGTTTTACAGTAACTCAGTTGCCTTTTAAAAATATAGTAAGTTTGACCGTTATTTTACACCTGATTTCTCCAGCATATGCTAAAATTCTTCCTTATTAGGGATAGCAAGCACATAACTACAACATCTTGACATTTGATACATGAAGTGTAAACCAAATGAGCAAAACTAACAATATATTTTTTGAAAGTCTGAATTACAAATCCTCAAGTCATGCAAAATCATTGATCCCTGAAAATATTCAGATTATTAAATAAAACCATTCCTGTAGGACAGGTGTAATGATTAAGAGTAGATTTATAGGGCACTACCTTTTGCAACATTCCTTCCCTTGCACTTAAATGACTTCTAAAATAATCATGAACACCATCATGATTATCAGCATACAATCACAAGTATCAACACTTAATCAAAGCTGGTCTTATATTAGAAGGAAACATCTTTTTAACTCTATTGCAATGTAAAACTTGAAAGTTAAGCCATCCTTTGGGATACAGCCTTACTGAGAGGTGAAGAAGAAAAGAAGGACTGATCAGCTGTGTTACTCTCTTTTCATTAGTTCCTTATTTCCTCTCCTGGTGTTTTCATTTCCCCGTTTCCTTTCCTGCTGACTTTCTTGCAGAGTTCACTTTTTCTAACAACAGGAATATGTGTTCTGCAAACTCCCGGACAGCTCCACAGCCACCGTTGCTTTTACAAATATAAGCAGCAGCCTTCTGAGCAATGGTACATGCATCAGCAGGCACCCCACTCATGCCAGCTTTCTTCAGGCATTCCATATCAGATTCTTCATTTCCTGTTAAGAAAGATGACAGACAAGGCAAAATAGCACAGAGGGGAAAAACTGAACAAACTCAGTATTTTTCTGAGTGCATATTAATCTATTTTTAAAAATTTGTATTCTTGCCACAATTTTAAACTCAGCAGCTCAACAGCCCTTTACACATGTCAGTTCTTGGAAAACCTTAGGGATACGTGTAAATACTGATCACACTTAACACAGTCTCCGGAAAAGAGAAAGATACTTTAAAGAGTAGTAAAATTATTTGAGCAACTGAGTAAGCATTTGCAGGACTGTATACTGAAGCTGCCACTGAAACACAGTTTCGTACAGAATCATATAACTTTCAGTTATAATTCTGTCCATTTCTTGTTTCCATTTCAGAATACAATCTATACAATATCCATGTGAAATGAACCAGAATCAGTTCAAAACTGACAGCTGTATACTGTAAGCTTGTGTAATATCAAAAGCTTTCCTAAATCTCATTATAAAAACAGCTAAGACTTCTCTTACCAAATTAGGCACTGATTCATCAATGCTTTTCATATTTAGATTATAATCTAATAAGTCTTAAAATACATACCTGCTTTTGGTGATTGTGTGCTGTAATTTGCACATCAATCTCATTAAGTTTAGTGTATTAACAAAGATAAAAGCGTTTTAAAGCTGAGCAGCACTGCGAAGTTTGTACACTACAGGAAATTTTACTACCAAGAAAAAGAACTGACCTAAGTAAGCAATTTCTTTCCAGCTCAAACCCATGTCTTTTTGCCAGTCTTCCAGGACTTGCAATTTATTTGTAGCACTAACTTTTGCTATACATCCCAGCTGCATGGCTGACAGTGTTTTTGAACAATCTCTTTCAGAGATAAGCCGAACCTATTAAAATAAAGTAGAGTTAGAATTAATTCTACATACAAAGAAATAGACATGTAAGTTGATTTATTAAAAAAAAAGTAGAAATCTTGCTTGTAGAAGTGCTATCAGTTAGCAGAAAAGCACTGAATAACTGATTTATTCAATCAAAACTCAGAGCAGAAGGAATTAGCATCCAAAACTACATCACAGTCTTGAAGTTGCTTTGGGAAAGTAAAACACCATTCTGTAGGCCTCCTTGGGAGTCAAAAAAAAAAAGGGAAATTTACACTTGTCTTTTTAAATCCAACAAGTTCCAAATAAAATACTGGATATCACAGTACAGTGGCATGCTATCTCGTGCAGTATCATCTAACTAAGCTACAGCAGACAATAAGAGAATCCCAAGGAATATTTCTGTAATATTTGTAGACGATTATGAAGTATTTTCCATGGCTCCTCTAGCATCATTTTACTTACAGTAGGACTTCGGAGCTTCAACAGACCATTAAACAGACTGAAGTGGCACGGCACATTAATCTCTGGAAGGTCATTCCAAATTTGAAATTTCAGAAACGATGTACAAGATAAGCTAAAACCAGAAGATTATTGCCGCAAGATCTTTAAATATCTCAAACACAACCCCTCCAAGTTCTTTGTCCAAGCTGTGGACAAGCTTATCTTCCCTAACAGCTTTTTGCTAACAAATACTTGGCACTGATTTTAAGTACAGAATAAATGGGAGTGGTGCACAAATTAAAAGTATATCAGCAACATATACTAGAAATACATAAACTACAGCATCAAGACCAAGAGGTTTTTAACAAAAGATTCCAAATCACACCAAGTATGGAAACGGGCTCCCACAGGCAACAAAATGACAATTACAAGCTTACTCCTCCTTTTGCTTCACAGAAAATGAAGCTGAGGGAATTTTGAAAATTCATCTACTCCATTTCATTGCCCCAATGCAGCAACAGCTGCATCAAAGTATGTCATGAATATCTCATCTAACCGACTCCAAGAATTTTTCTGGAGAAGACTACTTGGGGTATAACTACCGTTGTCTTATCTATACCTATCTCTATCTGCAACAGGATTGTGTTACAGCTCTTTGAAGGCAGCCTAAATCTGTACTTAGTTCTTAGCCCAAAAAATTATTCTAGCTATATCAGAGGCAGCAGCACAGACAAAGTAGCCAGGAGGCTAATTTTATATAAAAGCAAGCAAATATTCTGAGCTGCAGAATTTAGTAGCAGTAGTTATAATCAATAATAATGAAAGTCATCATGTTAGAATCTGTGTTGTTTCAGTTTTTCACTTATAGTGAATTCTTGCAATTTCATAGCATTACACAGACAAAAGTGTTTGGGGTTTGATTTCCCCTCCTTGCAACAATCATGGGTGATTTAGGATGAACCCAGTAGTTTGCCTGGGTATTTCTTACTCTTCTATAGCCAAAAGGTAACAACATATCCCCGCTTGGTAAGGCCAACTTCTAATTAATGAGTGTCTAGACTACAGAGAACACAGTAGGATTTGTACTAGCAAAACACCACAAAAATTTCGACCCTCATTCTTTTCAGCACAAAAAGAGAATGAGATTGAGAACTTTCTCAAAAGACTTATTTTCCTCTAAGGGATTCAAGGACAGTATTTGTCCCAACCCTGAACCAATGCATTATGCTTCTTGATAAAAAGCTCTCTGAAGAAACTTCCAACTTATATGCTGCAGGGTTTTAGAAACTTCTAATGTTCAGGTTACATCAGAAATAAAGCTTCACACTTCAGAACAACACTTACTTGGATTCCTCTTTTCTTTAATAGATCGATACCAACAATATCTCTGTAATCATAGGAGACCATTTCCTTCTGATCTTCTGTCACATAAATGCGACCATTCGTCAGGCATCCATCAATACTGCAAACCAACAGCTTCACTTCTTTTAATGGCTCTTTGCCAAAATATCCAAAGCTAGACAAAGAAGTTAGCTTTTTAGGATCAAAGTTTTTGCATAGTAGAAACCAAATATATCAAATACAAATGTGATCTTCAAACAGAAGACTCAGTTCTTAAATTCTTTTTTTTCTAATCCCATTGCTCATCATTGTCACTCTCCAACTGTATTCTCCCTCTTCAAAGAAAAAAACATAATTAAAAAATACAGCTCTGTTACGTTGTCCATTTAAAAATTATGATGAGATTAATTTCCTTAAGAGGTTATGTTCTGCAGCACTTATCTGGGGCAAAACCAAAATGAAGTAAAGGATGAAAAAGGCACAGACAACATATTCCATTCCCACACATTATTTCCTTAGAGAGCCGCAGAGTAGCTGCAAAGAAAACGCAGCTGACAAGATGATTATGCTTCTACATGAACACTCTCAGTCATGTGCATCAGTAAATGTGGCCCAGACCATGGAAGCCTAAGACAACTCAGCTGGAAAAGCCAGAGATCATGCTGATACATTGCTGTGGTATAGTGGGGCTTACACTTTTCCCTAGGCTGAACATTTAAAACAAAACAAAACCAACAAAACAAAATCTCCACCTCAACATATAGCAAAGGTAATTCAGATGATTTCAACAGAGATAAGAAAAACTGGATGATAGATGGAAATAAAGTTGTCCAATTATCTTTGATCTTGATTACTTACATTACATTATGAATTCACATGACAATACATTGAAACAATGAACAATATCAAAGAAATAAAGGAATAAAAAGTGCTTCTACCTCAATACTCTCTGCTCTGCAATAGGCCAATCAATGTCTATATCAATATCCACACTGTGCTCTGCACGCATTTCATAGTAGGCCATTTTACCACCCTAAATAAAATAGAACCCATTAAAATGTTATGTTTGGGTTAATGCAAATACAAAACTGTACAATTTAGTACCATATAATGAAAGCTAAGTATAATGTTACACGGTGGTCACAGTAGCTTAAATACAAGTGAACCATCAATAATGGTGTTTTGCCAGTGACAAAGAACCGAACATTTGAAACAACTTTCCATGGGCAAGAGTTAATAAGTATTTTCATTTTACAACTAGAGAAAGCGTGTAAGAAAGATGTTATGTATTACAGTCATTACACCACACTGATTTCACTGTTTTATTACAATAAGATAGTAATACCTTTAGCATTTATTTAGTAAGAGTATGCTTATTTTTTTTGTTTGCTATCTACGCAAAGACTTAATTTCAATTGGAAAAATATCCACCATAGCACAATGTAATTAAAAAAACTAAATGCCCTGATCCTCAGAGAGTTAGTGGCCCAACCTTCATAAAATGTAGAATTGAACACAATTGTACTATTCAGATGAATGCTTGCAAGTTCACACAGCACTAGCTGGCACAACACGGGTCTGTGCAAACTATAGAGACCTAAAGTTAGTATCTCTGCACTAGTGAGGTATCTGAAAGAGAGAGGAATAAGAACCTGGTATTCTTGATGTACCTAAGTAAGATATTTCCATTAGAAATACAGAAATATCTACATTAGGCTTTTTTTTTATTATTCTGCTGACAAATACTGGTAATTATCTGTAAGGATAATAAGACAAGGAGAACTTGTCTTGCATGAGAAAACAAAGAGACCACACTTGTAGACAAGCAAAACGAAAGCTGAAGTAAATACATTTGTTCTGCATTACTACACTGGGACCAAAACATCAGGAAAGGGAAGAAAGACTGTTTAAGTTATGGTACAAAATTGGTGTAAGACTAAACTGGACAAGAATCTAAGTTTACAGATTATCTGAGAAGCCTGTGACACTGCATGAAGGCCAGTTTCACTACCTTAATAACACTAAAATGAATTATAAAATATGCACTTACATCCTGGTGAACTGATGTGAAACTCAATATTGTATTGTTTTATAGGCTTATAGCTATATACCACTCAATATTATTTGTATAAATTCATTTGTTGCGGAGGGTGCCGTTACTGGAACTGCTCTAGCTGCAGCTAGCCCTGTTAAGTTACATATAATAAGCAGCTGACTTAAGATGCTGACTGCATCAGAAATAGAAATACATTATTGAATTCAGAACCTTGTATAACAGAAGTAAAAGATGTATTGTTTGAAAGAGCATGATAAACAGAAGCACTAACCTGCAAGTAGCCTCTCTCAATCAAATGTCTCTTGGCAAAATAAAATGAGCCATTTTCATACAGCTCTCCAGGCCAATCCTGCCTCCGGTACCGTTTTGCTGGATCTAGGTTCTGGGGCTCTGTCATTTTGTTTTCTGTTAACAGAGAAAAATAACAAAATAAATTTTCCTGAATCTCTGTTCAGAGTCACTTAACTCTCTTTAAATAGCTTTCTGCTGAGAAATTAAGGATGCAATGCAGTCACCAACTTCTTTCGTTGCTGCCTCTTGTTGCTTAGCTTTACAAAGAATCACTGAACTGCTTGCTCTTTCTTGAGACTGTGGATAACAAACTGGAGGACAGCCCTGCATTTCTAGCAGCAGAAAAGGAAATATTTCAATCCAACTAAAAACAAAACAAAACAACAAACAAACCAAAAAAACAAAACCTGAGAGGTCATCAGCTCCAGAACTGGTTACTTAAGGGAGTAGGGGGGACACACGTTCTTCTATACTGTCCTTGTCAATGCGAATCAAAAACTGCTCTCTCTTTCTGTACTCTAACTCCTAGGACAAAATCAAAAGGCGGTTAACTCACAGCGAGAGTAAACAGGAGAAAAAAACCCTCATTCAGCTACCTACACCTAAAATCAGGACTGAATCCTGACTGAACGCTGAGAGGACCAACCTGAGATGTGGAAGGTGAAAAAAGAGAATATGCGAAGAAATTTTGCAGGTGATTACATCTCAGCACTTCCCCAAAATACCTCAAATTTAAGAATACACGTTATATTAACTTTTCATAAGTGGTTTAATTAGTGTCCATAAATAAACAAACAAGTGTCTTTTAACAAACACAATCCTACAAGATCCCATATTGTAAACAATGCCAGAAATGCATGCAGCAGAAAGACTAGAGGCTTTCGTCCTTACGTGACCCAAATTCATACGCACAGAGCAGCTGAAAGTCACCAGGTCTCACGATCTATTTAGTAACCATCAAAAAGTTAGAGGGCACTCTCAAATACCCAAAATATCCTGAGGCTTTAGTATATATACACACCTTGTATTTCATAAATACACTAGAGCTTTGTGCTCGATGAAGTAAACATTTCCAGACAGAGAGGTATATATATAAAGCCTTATTTTAATATAAAACCTCAATGCAGAAGGAACAACAGAAATGCATAGGAAAATACATAAAATTATTTTAATGTTATCAGTACTTTAAGCCATCTGGAGGGGGGAAGGTACAATACTAAAATATAAAATGCTTCTGTGAATCACTTTCAACTTATACTCTAAGGGTTATGCTCTGAGCACTGGAACAGGCTGCCCAGAGAGGCTGTGGATTCTCCTTCTCTGGAGACATTCAAAACCCGCCTGGATGTGTTGTAGTTACAAGAAAATTCTGGTCGGTTGGGGAACTCTGACCAGTTAGGATGGGTAATTGTTTCAGCAGTAAAGCTAAAAG
>NW_010188621.1:0-3033 GCF_000695765.1 Mesitornis unicolor
CAATACAATACAATACAATACAATATAAATATATTACAAATTGTTAGAGCACCTATTGTTCCATTTCCATCCCAATTATTCTGTGGAAGTTGAGTATGTTTGTGGCACAAAGCAACCTCAGAGACACAATCAGGGAGCAGAATCGGGACCTCGTTGCACTAAACAACCAACAATGGAATTGAGCTGACAGTCGAGAGACGACCATTTGCATTTGAAAAAGGGTGAAATGAATTTGCTACACTGAGGTCTTAATCCTTCTACTTCTAATCCTGCAGGTAGCTTAATTCAAGTCAATGAGATTGCTTGCTTGAGTAAAACAAGCAGGATTTAGTTCCTCCTCAGTGCTATGCATTAATTAAAACGAGGGGCAGAGAGCACTACAGCAGTCATACAACAGGCTTGCCTTCAGGTCCTTTGTGTCTGCCTGAGAGGAAGAGAGACACTCAGAACCGCTGTTTTTCCTTTCAAAGGACAGATTGTGCATGCTGTTCTTTTTACGTTTCTGTCTTTCATCAGGGAACAATAAAAGATACTGCACTTTCCTCTATAAGGCTTGTTTGCACAGGAAAATTCACCCGCGCCTTTATAGTAGCGTATCATCGGACCAGTGTAACAAGTCATTGCTTATACTGTCAGGCCAGAATAGTTACATCATCAATTTCTCCATTTCAGACAGCACCTTTGTTCTGAAAGTATGATCATATGGCAGGTGGCTGCACTGCTACACCTACAGAAGTCCTCACTGCCAAGGATTATTCCCTATGTAGTTTAAGTGTCCTCCTGCATACTGCTCAGTGTTCTCATTGAGAACACAATTTTAGATTCACATAAAGAGCTCCAACAATCTCTATGAGGATCTCCTTTAGATGGGCTTATCACAAACACCCACAGTGACTCCTGTCAATATAATTCAGGGATTAATCCCCATCCAACAGGGACTTTGGAGTTGCATATGCCGACCATATAATCTGGGCAATTATATGGTCAGCCTTGACCTCGCTCCTTTTTGATGCTTGTTAGCCCTTTGCTCCCTTATCTCCAAAACCACTGCTTCCCTTCTGGCTAAGAACCAGAACTAACTTAAACCTTTTTGGCAGTGCAGATTTTTGCAAAGAAGCAGATTTCTAGGAAGCTGGTGGGATCCCACAGGGGTAAAAGAGGGTGGGGGAAGATCTGTAGGGCTCTAAGAAAACTACAGATAGGGCTAATATATATAGCTGTAGATAGTCCTCTACACATTCACTCTTCAGGAAGAACAGAAGAGTGTATGAGCAGAGGCATACTTTCTTAGGCTAAAACAGCTCCATCACCAGCTCAGGAACAGGTGAAAAGGTCCATCTTATCTTAAAATAACTGCAGGTTAATGTATAGGAGTGCAGGTCCCAGATCCTAATTCAAACCAGAGGGCAAGAACTCCAAATGAAACAGTAAAAAAAAAGAAAAGGGGAAAAAAAAGAAAAATAAGTAGAAAAAACCCAACACTATATGTAACCCTTATTTAGCTTCCCTACTTATTCAGTTTCCCCATTTTTTTCCTCTTAATCTGCAAAGCCAACAAAATATCTCCAAGGCAAGCTTCACACCTGCCACCTCATGACTCTCCTCTCTACCAGCTACTTTTAATTGTCAGGCTGGGCACAGGTGAAAGAGGAAACTAGAACCATCATTAACCATTTCTGGGCCATTTCTCTATCAGACATGTATATCTCATTAGATGAGCCTACATGTAAATTCTTGAATTAATTTTCAATGTTATAGTAACTAGGTTAAAAACAATAAGCGGGCACACCCAGTGCTGATTTCCAATGTGATGTCTCAGCCCTGTAATTTTAACAAAAGGCAGGCTGAGGGGTATAGTGGGTTTGTTTAGGTTCTTCTTAAATAGAAAAGGAAATAAAACTAGCCATTTTTTTGTCTTGCTCTTTCTGTAGTAAACAACAGAGTAAATGTTCTTATAACCTAAATGGGAATATAAAATGAGTGCAGTATCATAGCAACAGACAGAGGTTTGTATCAATATTTGAATGATCATGAACATCCTTGTTAAGTGCATTGTATATTGATAGTTCATAAGAAAAACCTAGTAAATTACTGCTATAAATGTAAGCTGTCAAAACTGAGGGCCTTAGATTCCTTATTGTTGGTATTTATATAGTACTGCAAGAGTGAATTCTGACTCCCAGGCATCTTTTTTAATGGCAGAAGACAGATCACGAGAAAAGGAGTGGTGAGTCCTGCCACACTGGGAGCAAAAAACCCTCAGATGTTTTTGGAAAGGACTTTGTGCTTCACAATTTTCAAGCCAACATGCAAATTAACCTTCTTCAGAAATGAGTTTCCATGTTTCCTTTTCAAACTGGATGAATTGTCAACAAGGGTATAACATGAAAACCTTGTTTTATTGAAGTTAATGGCAAAAATACCATCTTCTGTAAGATCGTACTGTCTGTACTGATCCAGAACAGGGTTTCTGTAGTAGGTTGGACTGGATTTTCATTTTACAGGATTCCTTGCACCGCATTACTTAGGTCTATTGTGTCCAAGTTGTTAAATATTTTGTGTTGTAACCAAGCAACAAGACTAAAATTTTGAAAACACCTAACTAGCTTCCTACACTGTGGCTAGCTTGACGGAAAAATGTGCTGTTACAATACGTGCCTTGCAAGGACACTGCTGCCTAGTGCAATCCCTCCGTAACACCGTGGGGTGAAAGTACCACACACTTCAGCAGAGGTGTTTATGTGTGAACGTGTTTGTGTGTGCATGCGCCTGTGCATGTGTGTGTAAAATTGGGGCTCATGAATGGGAAGCATAAAACCCAAGCAACCCAAATGAAGGGCTACTGCAGCTGATCAGTAAGAAAGACGAAGGAAAGGCATCTTAAAAAAGACAGCAATTCAACCCTGGATTACATTAAGTACTTGCATTAAACTAAGATCCAGAGAAATTAATGTAATTGGAGATCAGGGTTCACTCTTATGCTGGCTGTCACTCCCTGCCACACTTTAATTGCTTTATTCAAGGTAGAAAAGG
>NW_010188621.1:3064-6160 GCF_000695765.1 Mesitornis unicolor
ACTGAGGGTATTCCCTCTTCCCAGGACAGCCTTCTTACTGTCTAAAAAATAGAAATGGTTTTGAAGAATGTGGAGAATGCAGCTGAAACCACCTAACAGGGCTTCATTAGCCTCCAGCTATATTTTAAGAAACAGGAATGACTTTTGAGACATGCTTTTAATTTGTAGGAATCAGTACATGCTTCCTGATGATGAATCCTGACTGGAGAGAGGCACTTGCTCCAGCTGTGACCCAGCATCTCCTTGTCTGACTGAAAGTACAGCCAAACAAGGGTGTCACTCTCCTCCAATGAGCAGTTTGGAGGAAGAAAAAGCATCTCCATTCTTTTGCCTCAGTAACTTCATCAGTTTTTGCTAAAACTCCATGGAAACTGGTACTCTGACCACATCAGGTTAATCTGGGCTTGACAGCATACCCATCATTAGCCTGTGAGAACTTGTGCAGAAAGGGAATATAGCACAACACCTCATCCCATATTGGGGCCGAGTCCTGGTCTCTAAGTTCTACTCTCTTAGAATATATCTGTTTAATGAAGTATCAGTTGCTGAGGATTTGGGGATTCATTGCTGGCCTTGGGGTCAAATGACACAGGCTGACTGAAATCTATGCTGCTTAGGGTTAGCTCTCTCTATGGCCAAATGGTTTTGGCCAAAGCTGTCCAAAATGGAGGCAGGGAATAGGCCCCACTAAGGCAATGCAGAGAGCCTGGGTCTAGTGGTAAGCAGTGTGGCTTCAATAGGATTTTACTTCAGTCTTTTTAAAATAAGGTACTCATGCTTCAAAAGGGCTTTGAAAATTGTATAACTTCCCCTAACACAGGAAAGGCTTTAAATAAGGCTTTACAGTTCTGACTTTTTTTCATGCTACAGTGTTTTGATCTGATTCTAAACTAAAACGTGTTCATTTTTCTAATGATGTGGTCTGAAGTCATCTAATATGCTCCTTTATAGAAGCTTTGACAAATACAGAGAAAACCTAGAAAAAGATAATAGAAAGTTTAAATAGGATATGCACGGAATGTCTTAATTTCACTACAAGCTGAGCTAATTAACTCTAATTCCCTTTAATGAAAGGGATGATAAATAAAGTGATAATCAAGCTCTTGCGTCTTATCCTCTCTTTTGAGATTACTCTATTGTCTTTCTCCCCTGATTTCCATAGGTGTAAGAGAAGAATCAGGCCCTTTGATTTTAAGGAGGAAATTCTTGAAATCAGAACTCTCCTTTGGTACTGAAAATGAGTGCAGCACAGGAAAGGTAACTGCTTCCCTGAACTGGTTTCTAGAGGTACCTGAGGGCGTTATCCCACTCAGAAACAGCTTGTCTGCACTACAGCATCACTTCTTTTGGAAAAATGGACATGTTCATTTTCACTGAATGTGAAATCTTGACATGTTTTAGCCAAGGTTCTTTTTCCTGTAACCAATCCCACCCTCCAAATTGCTATTGTAGAGGTACCTTTTTCTTTAAATTAAAATGAGGGTTTCAGAATGTCCTTCTATTGTGTAATAGTAATGGAATATGGCCTGTAGTCCTTTGTCATTGAAAAATATATGCTTTCAGATAAAAAGATGCATTTTTCTTACCCTTGGTCTCTCTTCCCAGACACTTTGAAATCTGAGAAATGATGCAGCAGATGCTGAGCTGAAAACTAGATGATATATAATGATTTAAGTGTCAGCTGCCTAGTATTTACTGTTCTTTTAGTTCACTATGATAGAAGACTGCAGCTGTGCAAATTAAAAAAGAAATCTTAAAAAGGTTGTATTTTTCTTTACCTTTTTTTTTCTACTAGGTTTGTTTATTTTCAAAATGATATATTCTTTGTCAATTAAAATCAATAGATATTTTATTATAATTTTTACATGTTCATTTTCTTGTTGCCATTGGCAACTACAAAAGGAGTAAACACAAGCAGCCAGTGTATTCCATGCTTGTTTTCTAGTTGTTATTGTGTCGTGGGCAAAGCACTTGGGAGGACTGACTCATTGTCATAATTTTGCTTTGTTAAATTAGAGGATTATTGGTTCTGTTTGTGACAGCCTCAATGGACCCCAAGAAGACATTTGGGCCAATTGGCTGTATTATAGCTTGTCTCCACATGGGAATTTTGAAATGAGGTGGGTATTTATAGTTGACTACATCACCTAAATACCAACCCAGCAGTCACCTGTACCATTGGCCATTAGCCATTGCTTAGGAATGTTTTAAAAATCCTGGACACCATTAGTATGTGGATTTTCATGAAACTCGCCCTTCCTTTTGAGGAGTCATATATAAAGGAGGTAAAATACATATTTTGGCTGGACTACAGCTAAACTGCCTATATGTTGTATAAGGGAAGATTCCAATATCATTATGCATTTTGATCTGTTTTTCTCCTGAAACTGCTATAATCCATACAGTAATTTACCTTCAGCATCACAACTCAATCCTATAGCCTGAAAAAGAAGAGCCCTAGGAATGATGATTCATAAAGCTGAAAATTCATAAATGCTCACTAAAAAAATTCTTTCTAGCTGTTGCACCTGCTGCTTTCCTGTTTTAGATTCTATCTGAGGGCACAAGCTAGCCTTGATGCAATAAAGACAGACTATTTTTCCTTCTCAATCCACCTATTCAAATTTTAGGCACAAACTCCACTCCAGAAATGAGCGGCCCAGCAGTGTCTTTTGTTGATATCAAAAAAGGCAATGCCTGAAGCAGTTAGAGATCAGTGAGGAAGCTTTGGAGAGATGACTAAATTGCATAAAAATTATGTGCAGAAGAAGATACTGAAGAGGGGAATACTCAGACTAAGGGACCAATGACCTCTAAAACAAAAGGTTCAGCTCCAATTCTACTGAAAATATGTAAAATTCATTATGATTTTTCTGTAGGCTACAAAGAAGGCTTAGGTTTCAGTCTGTTACTTTGTAGATAAATATTACTTTCTCTCACAGTGTCCTCCTGGAGAAGCTGACTCGGCATGGCTTGGACGGGCATACACTTTGCTGGGTCAAAAACTGGCTGGATGGCCAAGCACAGAGAGTTGAGGTGAATGAAGCTAAATCCAGTTGGCAACGAGTCACAAGCGGTGTTCCTCAGGGCTCTGTT
>NW_010188622.1:0-2522 GCF_000695765.1 Mesitornis unicolor
TATTATTATTTGGATTTTCTTTTTGCTCCAGATAATTTTGCTTCTTATAGGAAAAATGTGTGTATGAGTTTGATTTCACTGCCAATATTTCAGCTTCAGATGACAGCTATTTAAACATAGTAGGAGGAGCTTGGTACAGGAATGAAAAAACAGTTAATCATTCTTCTATATCTGGGAAACGAATACTGTCTGACTCTAGCCTAAAAGCCTTGGAGGATAAGCAAGCTAGGCAGTTTCTGGGTTTGGAAGCTACCAAAACCAAGATGCAATGGTTTTATTGATACTGCTGACTCTCATCCACTTCTTTTACCCATGTGATTGCATCTGAACTTGACCTCATGTGTCAAGTTGGAAATGGAAATAGTATCATAATATTAGATTTTTGCAAGTGAGTAAAGGGAAGATTTAGGTTCTCTAATCCACAAAAAATCACTGTTATGCTAGTCAGACATGTCTCTATACAGAAATTAATCCCTTTTCAGATGTCAGTCTCCTTGCCACCAGAAAGCTTTCGGCACTGCCACCACTGCTGTCTGCATATTTAAGTGGCAAAAGTCAAGAAAGTGAGAGAGCATGCAGTAGAGGTATGGAAGAAATGTGGTGCAGGAGAGAGTGAAGGTAAAGAATTCAACACGGCCATCTTTTTATCAAAGAGGACAGGAAAAGTACGAAGAGCATTGAAGAGAAAGACTGCAATTCACAGGCTTGAGAGTTTACATCGGTGACAGAAATCAGAGCTATTTCCTAGCAGCTTTTGCCAGCATCAAGGCCATGGAGCAACATCATTAGAGAAGTCCTGTTGGGCATTCTTTGTAACCCTCTGATTTCTCCTGTATCCTGGTTTTGCTCAGGCACACGGGAGAGCTGAGCTTTTAGGCAGCTGTACAGAATGCTTTGTGTTCACAGTTTTGCCAAGTGACCCGTTCACCAACAAGGCCTTCAGCAAACATGTTTTTAAACAATGTTTGTCATTTTGCTGGAGCCCATGACTTGGCTCTTGATGTGTGCAAGTTGGCGTGATTCTTTTTTGGGCTATTGCACTTCAAAACCAGCCTGGATGCCGAGGAAGCTGCTCATGTACCAAAGTTCATATGTGGGCTTGGGTACTTTGCTTTGAATTGGGGCTGAATAAGGACATTTAACCTTAGGCACCCTCTGTTGGGAACATCTTGGCCTGTAAATCATAGTTAAGAATGGAGGTTTAACTTTTTCTTAAATGGGTTGGTAATGTAGCTATCGCCTAGCACCCAAAGAGCAGAATTTGCTATGAGGTCATTCAGCAAAATATGAAGGTACATGATGTTTCATCCTTCATGTCTGATTTTATTACATTCTATTCCCAAAATAAAGAAAATTTTCTTGCAAAAATATTTATTCTGTTTCTTCCAAATTTTTGTTGGGGTTTTTTTCTTATCTGGCAGCTGACTATGATTGAATGATGGAAGCTAAAACCAATTGTATGTCACAAGACCTTGCAAAGAAATAAAGTTTGTTGTAAACAAAACATTGCAATTTAAGAAGAAATCCTAGATACAGTGGGGCAAAGTCTTTAGTACTCTATTTTGACTTTGCAGTCAAAACCTTCATACCAGATTGCTGGATAATACTTTCTACAAACAAGGCTGTTAAAATACTGGGGAAATAGGGAGGTGGAATATTCTGAGCCTTAGGAACCCTAAGAGAGAGACCTCTCACTTGTGACACAGTGGTGCTTCTTGATAGGCACAGTCCAGAGCATTTGATCTTGTAGGTGTCCTGCCTGCAAAGACTCGCTGGCTCATGCATCATCCTTCTCCCAGTCCCTTACAGTCATTGGGCTATGACTATAAGAATGAAAACAAATTCAGGGTGTCCCTGTATACCAGAATGCTATAGTTGCCAGAAGGTGCTCATAAGGCTGTTCGTACAGGTACCAATTGCTGCATTATGTACCAAACCACTGAACCCAAACTGATCCTCCAAAAGATCGGAAAGCTTAAAAGTTGGCTGAAGGTCACCTTCCACTGCAGTTTCCCATAGCAAATCCAGCCTATTGTTTTTATTTCATTTAGGACTGCCAAGTATATTAGGGAGAATGCTTTAAAAACATGAAGTTCTGACTTGCCTCATTGCATACACAAATCAAAATGCCTGATTTGTGCCAAGGAACTCAAGTATGAATATTGGGTTTTGGTAATTTTCTGGGGGCTTGCATTAGACCTTTTGATTTCTTTTAAGGGAGCCAGGGGTGGTGGTATTATTAGTTTTAGCCTGTTGTAAATTAATTTTTCTTCTTGAAAGAAAAACTGCTGTGGCAAAGCAGCTCTTCTGTTTGTAGTTAAATGTGAACAATGGTGCGATTATGAAGAGCAACTGGTTGACTGCAGCCAAACATTCAAAGTAAGCTGGTTTGGTTTTGCAGAGGGGAACCCTGTTAATTCTGTGAACATGGATGATTCACCGCCACACTCTGGACTGTGGAGGTGGCTGGTCCACAGCCTGCTGTTTGTGACCAGACTTGTGTTTCATCTGGAGTTGGTATG
>NW_010188622.1:2553-8228 GCF_000695765.1 Mesitornis unicolor
TGGTTTAGCTAAATATTTTCAAAATCAAGGCATGCCTTATGGACTCTGTTGAACATTATCATTAGACTGATTTTGTATCCTATATTTGCTTAGCTACTGTAAGCTTCCACTTTAAAAATCCTGACTCTGAGATGAGTGCTTCCAAGGTGTCCTTCTGGGATGAAATGTTTTCCTACATGATAGCACCTAGCACCACGCCATGCCGGGTGGCACTTTGTGTCAGTTTGACAGGGTTTCGTGCACCTCTGTTCCTGCCTGGCTGTCACTGCTTGTTGCCATACTTCTCAGGAGATGGTATTAAGTGATTTCCCATGTTTTAATTATGTGCTCTGTCTGTTATGTCACCTAACCACAAGTTAAAATACCTGCAAATCTGCTGGGAACCTGCAGCAATAAAAGCAACAGTGGCTTCTAAGCAAGTGTAATATGACCCACAGTTAATGTGGTTACTGGTGTGGGTTGTGCTGGTAAAGGCTATGATTCTGAGGTACCTGAAGAAGAGTCTGAGTATTGGAATGACAAATATTTTTCGAGCCTTGCAGTATTTGTTTCATAGAAGAAAGCTGGTGTGTCTTTCACTGGTGTGTCAGTCTCTTGCTGTAGTTTGAGTCTGTTTAATTCTAAACTCGAGGCTGTGTTGAAGTGCATGTCACTGAAAAGTAACAAAGTCTTGCCTTACCTTGATATAGACTGAATTGGGTGAGTTTTGCCAAATATATGGCTCATTACTTATGGGAGTGATTTAGATGAGAGAAAAAATTTAGAATGATCTCCTTCTCATACATTAAGCTTCGAGATAATCACTGGATTAAGTAACTAGTTTGCCAGTTAGTTCCTAAAACATCCCAGCAGGCATGTGATGGGCAGTGGTGTTGGAAGAGTTCAGATGTGCCAAGAAATAAATTGGTAGGGTCAAAAGCTTGAGCTTGAAGAATTGGTAACTCATTCAGTGTTAGGTACAGTAAAGAAAAATTGGAGCTGGGAAGCCAGTTGATGCCAGTGCTAATCTGCTCTCACAGTGGCAGCACACTGAAATGCTTAAAAGAGCACAGAATTTTAAAAACATAGAACTACACAGTAGCAGAGGGACAGAGCATGCACTAAGGGAAATTAACAAAGGATAAAGGTTCTGGATAAGACCAAGACAGGTGTATGCCTACAATGTGTGTCATGTTGTACCTGTGGTAACACGAAACAAGGTTGGTCTCTAGAATGGCAGAATTTACCAAAAATCTATGGTCATCATTTTTCTCCCATTCTGCTGGAGGCGTGCATCTGAGAGGCAAAATTACTGATTTCACTAACTTGCATTTGTCCACGTCTGATTGCACCAAGGCAGGGACTGAGCTTGGTTTGTCCAGATGGCACTTCTGGGCACAGCTGCAATATAAATAGCAAATAATAATAACAAAAACAATCGATGACATATTGCTTGTTTAAAAAACAAACAATTATTTGATACCAGCTAGAGGTGTGTATACATGTATGTGATCTGTATTATGTGTTTTCTTCTCATCTCTCTTGTCTTCTCTGCCAGTTGTCTCCTTTTGTTGTCACCTTGTCTTAGAAGTAGGGTTCCAGAGCTTAGTTTAGGGACAAGGTCTCATATTTTGGTTTTGTATCTGTGAAACTCTGAACTCTGTTTTCAATCCTTCATACTACTGCTGAGCTCAGCAAAACCAGAGCCTGTATTTGGCTCCAAGCTAGGCATTATTGGGTATTACAATTGTGTATATTACTATGAGTATTTATTTACATAATCAAATATTTATGGTGACCAGTCAGTATCTTCCTACTAGAAAAGGAAAAAAAGTCTCCCACAAATGTTTTTTGTCAAAGAAAACATGGATATGTACAAGAAAATGTGCTTTTGTATTGAATTACCTGGATTGCTTTGGTGGAGCTCCTACACCAGGGCCCTAAAAAATAGGAAAAAAAACAAACCCCAGAATATTTCAGGATAATATCTTCTAACATGACAATTTACATTTTTGTTTCAGAAGGATGGTTTTATTTTAAAAAAACCAGAATTTTATTTTTAAAATTGCAGAAATAGAGCTCAAAGTTACAGCAAAAATTACTAGTCAGATGAGAATTTTTCCCAAGTAATTGGAAGTTTCCCCTTCAGATCAAGCAAGAATTAAGTTACATAGGTTTCTCATTCTGCTAGGGAAAGCATCTTGAAAAATTATGTGTCCAGAGGGCTCTATAGTGGTTTTAACTTAAAAATAACTTTTTTTTTTTTGTGAAAGATGCATAAAAAACTGGCAACACACACCATGAGCGTGCAGGTAGACTCTTCACTAGGAACTTTAATGATCCTGTTTGTAACACATTTCAGTTTGACCTGTTTAAACCTTTTTAAAAACATTTCACTTACTATTCAAGGTATTCAAGTGTAAACTAGGCTGTGAGAACATACAATAGGGGTGCAGTAGGGTAACAGAAGGTTTTATCACGCTGCTTTCTACAATGACTAACTCTGAACCAAGTGATGAGGTCAAGTTTCAGAAGACCAGGTGAATACAACTGTACTGCTTCTGGCATTGCGTGTGCACCCACCCCTAAGATATTAGCCACCTGAATTATCCATCTGCAAATAATTTGAGCAGTGACCAGAAAGGGCGTTTTAATACAAAGCATGAAAAAAATTTCAGCAGCAAAGCAAGAAAAAACACTTTTACATGTAGATTTCTGTTCGGGGAGGTTGCTTGCATGAAAGAAATAGTGTTTTAAAAAATCTGTTCTGTTACTGTGCTGTATCCATGTGTAAAGGCACACTGTTTCCCGTTGTATGTGGGCAGTTCCCAAGCCGCTGTCCTTACTGTGATGTCCAGGAAGCTGACTTTATTAGAAGTGTAAATGCTGTGCAGCTGTCTTTGCCATAGGGGAAAAGACAGTAAAAAAACCTATATATTCATTTTATTTGAGAAACCTCCAGGCTTTCTAGATTCTAGAGGACACGTGCCCGGAGAAAGGCAAGTTTTGCACCCATTGTCAGAAAGAGCAAGAGGAACAATTTAGGCAGCTGCAGACCAGACAGTTTCACTTCTATCCCTGGGAAAATCATGGAGTGAGTCTTCATGGAGCACATTTCTGGGTACATGAAGGAGAAGAAGGTTACTGAGAGCAGTCAGCATGGATTTCTCCTTGGTATCCTTGCCTTGACCAACCTGATCATGTTCCGTGATAGAATGGTGCAATCTATGGATGAAGGGAAAGCCATAGTCACAGATATAATTTACCTAGATATTAGCAAAGCTTTCAGCATATTTTCCAATGGTATGCCAACATCCATACTGGGATGTTACAGTCAAGATGGGGAACAGAAACCTGGCTGGACTGCGAGGGTGTAATTGGTCATGCTCTGCCTGGAGGCCAGTTATAAGTAGAACCCCCTAGGGGTTTATCTGGGGACCTGCTCTGCTTAATACCTTAAAAAATAAGTCGTCTTTCCAGGCTGTAATACATTCTTTATGCTAGGCTACCGATAGAGGGGAAATAGAGGAAAAACCCTATTCTTCTTTGTGCTCCTGAGAGCTGGTAGCTTTCCCTGGTCTTTTTATAAATCTCTTGGCTTTTACTATCTTGCTACTTATGTACAGTGTTCAGTACAAGGAAGTTTCTGTGTGCGAGAAGCCGCTCACTACACAAACCTTAGTCAGATAAGCACTTCCAAGTGCGTCAGGCACATCCTGGCAGGTTGTTTTAAGTCAGAGGAATTACTGCAGTTGGTGATAGTGAAGCAAGTGAGCGGCTGGCAGCAAAGGTATTAAAATAGATGCAGTACCAGTAACAATACTAATATGTAGCTTCCAACGTAAGGTGCCAATGGCATACTGGAGGCATATTGTGATTAAGGTCTGGTATAATTAAAGGTCTGATTCAGTGAAGGGGGTATGTACCTTCTTTAATTTAAAGATATGAAAAATCCATATCAGAACTTCATATTCTTCCTTCAGGACAACTATTTAAATATACAGATGACTCATAATTTCAGTCTATCCCTTCTATCAAATAAATTAATATTGTTTTCCCTGTTTTAATGTGGGACAAAACAGATGTACAGCTTCCAGACCCACTGTGGCAAAATCTGACCTAATATGACACTTGCAGTGAGTTCCTATTACAATGAGCGTGCTTTAAATAAAATACCTACTTAGGCATTTTCCTGAAGCAAGGTTTAATCGAACTGTGTCAAGCTCTACAGCCTGTCACCAGAAAGCAAGCAAGAGAGCTTCTGTCTCATGAGTTCTGATTTGTGGCTTTAGCCCAAAGACCTTTAAGAGCAGGGTTAATCTTCCCTAGCTTTAGCTTCTAAAAGAGGCATTTACTTAAAGGATGCAGTTGCATGACTGACCTGAGCCAATCAAAGTCCCTGCTGACTCCACCAAAAAGGATGGTTTCACCACATACCACATGATCTGGCTATTTCCCATATGCTGCTGCTAGCTGTTACACACAGCTGTAGCAAATCAGGTAAGCAATTGTTCAGACTGAAAACCCAGAGACAACCCTCTCCATCCCCTGTACAAAAACCAGCCTTTAATCCTGTCAGTAATAACAAAAAAAAAACCCCAACCCCTCTGGCTGTAAATGTAACTCCTGCCTCTACCAGTTCAGTTCATGATTGGATTCATCAGACACTGGTGGCAGTAAACAGGAAGGTAGGAAAGAGGCATGGGCTGTCAGTGGCAATGTGCAGTTGCCACTTATGAGAGCTCTCATAAGGAATGAGGGTAGATACGTATGCAGTAAGTCTTAAGTTTTTAGCCTAATCTAGGCAGCATTTTAGACTGAATGCTGAGCTTTTGGATGCCTAGAGCTAGAAAAGATGTTCCAGGTGTGTGAAACATGAAGAAGAATATGCCAATGAAAGAATACTAAGCCATGATGTCTTTTGCGTGGGTAGAAGCTCTTGCCCAGCCACAAAATTCCACATTGCACACTCAAAGAAAACCAGAATGTGTCTTAGAGCTCATTCGTGTGGCTGCTTATTCAAATATGCTCTTTCCAGCTGGTTTCTTTATCAAACTTCATACCCAACATGCATTTTAGCTTTTTAGGTATGCTTTTCAAAGGTTGTTAGGTATGCTATTCAAAGGTTGTTACCCAAGTTTCTAAGAACATGGAGCTAGTAACTCCTTCTTGTAAAATACTACCAACATTGTCGCTTGACTACCTACCATGTCAAGCATTGTCCACATATGTGATTTTAGAAGAATGGTACATCCTTTTGAGAGCTAAGTGCTAAACCCACAACATGCCTTCTCTGAGTTACTCAAGGATTCCTCTGTGCAAATAGGTCTTGCTTTTTTATTATTTTTGAGATAGTACTAAAGCTGTTTGGGGTTTGTTTTGTTTTGGTTTTTTTTTTGCAAAAAGGGCAGAGAACAATAAATACATGTACATATAACTATTAATGTTGCTTGTCATAATGACTGTGGGGAAACACAGAAATAGCCTGTGGAGATAATCTGTATTGCCGATAAGAATTTTGAGAAGGCTGTGTAACATGACTAGGCATATCCAACAAGAGAAGCAGAGAAAATACAGAGCTGCTCAAAGAACTGAGAGACAAGACTCTCTTCTTTATCTCCATTCTTTTTGTTGTATCCATTGCTGCATGTTGTCATCATGCAAGTTCACAGAATCGCAGAATCTCAGGAGTTGGA
>NW_010188623.1:0-14672 GCF_000695765.1 Mesitornis unicolor
GATTTAGCTCCATTCACCACAACTTTCTGTGTTCAGCCGTCTAGCCAGTTTTTGACCCAGCAAAGTGTATGCCCATCCAAGCCATGCCCAGCCAGCTTCTCCAGGAGAATACTGTGGGAGACGGTGTCAAAGGCCTTACTAAAGTCCAGGTAGACAATGTCCACAGCTTTTCCCTCATCCACCAAGCAGTCCTGCCTCCTATTACTACCTGAACAGCAGTGGAGCAGTGACAGGAAAGTAGGTGTCTCTCCTCCTGCTCTCTCCCTCGCTCAGGTGAGTGCCCAGCTACTGGGATGATGCTTCTTCAGCCAAAGGAACATGCAGTTACCCAATGCAATGCCCAACTGCTGCAAGGCATGGATGGAGGAGAGAGAAAGGAGATGGTGTAATGCAGGAAGAGCACAGCTGCTTCTCCAAGGTCCACAGCAATTGGAGTTCATTGTAATTCAGGGCCACTGGAGTTCTGGGAATTGTTCTCCTCTGCCCAGCTCAGTGTGCCCCTCACTAAATAAAAAGGGATTTGAGAGTGAGAGAAATAAGGAACAGTGGCATGAAGGGCTGCGCTAGCAGGTTTCCTCATCCTGAGACAAGCAGCACTGGAGTCTGAGATCTGGCATACAGCAGGAGGCCTAGCAGCCTCTGGAGAAGGGGACTTAAGGCAGAAGACCCTTGTGCCCCAGCTCAATGCTTGACTTGTGTTCCTTCCTAGACATCAAACAATACATTGCTTTTCTTCCTTGAATAGCCCTGAATCATCCACTAAAATGGAAAAATAATCCTTTAAAAATTTACCTGTGCTTTTTATAATCTTATTTGCAAACATGAGTCATAGACTCAAGTGACTTGCAGATTCATTGGTTATGCAAAAGAAATTAAAGACGAGAGGATCCTGCAGATAATGATAATTTGTCACATCTATAGCATACCAGGCCATCGCTCTGTAAGCCCTGACAAGGGAGTTACGAGCAGGCAGAACCAACAATCAAGAGCTTTAGTGTTCTTCACCAGATGCAGAGCACCAGCAAGAATCTCACTTATAAAATAACAATTTCATTCAAGCCTGTATTAAGCAAACATACTGGAACTATTTCTATCTACCATGCAAATAATGAACTTTACGTCATGTATCAAAGACTGGTTAATCCTTTCTTCCACTTCACATTCTCCAAGTGTACTAAGTATGAAATAGTGTCCTGGATGGCTTTAAGAGACACTTGTGGAAACACCGAGACAAATCTGCACAGCACCATCCTCCATACGAATGCATTTCAGGCCATACTCAAAACCCTCTGGAGAAAACAGGATTCTTTCCTGCCAGGTCAGGTTCTTGCTCTGCAGGCCACATCTCTACTGACACAAATAAAACAAATATGTTTAAGCCTTGTCTGCATACAAAATGAGGAAACATAGGGCATGTGGGAAACGAGGCACATGCATCTATTTTGGAGGCATATTTACCACAGGTGCCAGAATCTCAAATCTTGATCCTACAAGTCTTGAATCTGTAAATGCCAGAACATTACAAATAATAGTAACTTGTATAGAAATTATTCCCACTTATCTCTATTTCTGAATTCCCTTCCTTTACCAGAATATTATCTTTGCTCTGCAGAAGCAGCGCTTTCCTCCCAGATCTCCACTTTTTTAGCACGCGTGGGAAAAAGCAACTGGCCAACACATTTACAAGTGGGTTAGGCACTAATCCAACAGCAAACACAGACTACCATGCAATAAACAAATCTATGTTTCAAGCCATTAACACAAATGGATAGCTTTAAGTCAGAGATCTCCTGGCACTTCTTATCACTATAATGAGGGAGCACTAAGCTGACTTTTGTGCCCCCTCTGGTGTGGGGGTTCATCATTTTCCCAGCCTCCCCTACCTCTCCTAACAGGCATTAAAGCTGCTGAAGGATTCCTCTAATTGCTGAGTCGTTTGCTCACCTAAGCAGCCACCTTGATCCACAGAGGCACCATGGCAGTTGTCAAACTGATTTTGCTCAGCCCATGGATCTTGCCGAGCCAGGGATCATCCGTCATCCACTTAAGCTGTCGTTAGGGCTTCCTTGTGTGGCTGATACAGAGCCAAGCTGGGGGAGGGTTAGGGCAGCAGTATCTGGGACTCCTTCCAGACATATGAGATTTTTTTGGGCATGGCGACCTGCTACTGGCAACAAGATGCCTTACTGAGGCAAGACTGCAGGAGCTGGTCAAATCGGGGTATTTTCTGCTAAAAGTTTAAAGGACCTCTCTCCTTACCCTCCTCTTAATTAAGACCTTGGGGAAAAAAAAGTAATTTTTTTTTCTAAAAACCACAGAAACTGACACATTTTAAGTTTTTTGTTGACTTTTTATTTTTATTAACTAAATAAAAAATATGGTTTCTGCTTCCAAACCCAGAATATTCTGAATCATGTGCAAATGTTTGCTTAGAAAAGGACCTGGGTTTAAAGAGGGATGAAAAAAACTGGAAAAGCTGATAATGGAGACTGAAGCAGAGGTACATCTTCCTGGCAGCTGAGAGCATTGCATGAGCAATGATTTAACTCACCTTTTTATAAACACCACGTAGTCAAAGGCATTAGGAAGACTTCGGCAGTGTCAGGGAGAGCTACTAAAATGACCACACCAAATTCCCTTTCGTGGTTCCAAATACTTTTATTTGCCAATGTAAAATGTTTATAATTGACCATTCCTAACTGCTTTGTCTCTGTTTTAAGGCAATTGACTATATAAAAACCTTGTATGCTAACAAGGGAGGGAATGAGAGATTTTACCTGGTAAGGATAACACCTGCTAACAAGAATAGAAACCTATATTTAGATTCTGTTACTTCATGCTTGGTTAATCTGGAGAGCATGTCCGGGAGAGCAACTGGTGTTAACCAGTCTGACAGTGTGATGCCCGCAGCAATACGAACTTGTTAATCTTAAGTTTAAAATAGATCTTCACCAGTAATTTGAGTTAACTATGTCTGATCCAACTAGTTTTATCTTAGACTGTTCGCTTCATTTGAAATCCTCTCTTTTGGTGCTGGGAAATTTTGACCCTGATTTGATATAATGTCTTGATTATTACGTAGCCTACGCTGAATTGCAGAGACAGGGGATTTTTAGACTCTCCCAACTAATAGCTTGAGCTCAGTGGAGTTAAATGAAACATCAGACATCTACATTTGAAGGCCCCTCTGGCTCAGTTACATGCAAGTGCCCCTTGCAATTGAAATCATAAATTAGCTATGGTCCTGATCAAAAAATTGTTTTATTCCACTTAGGAGGTTTAGGAAGAATTTCACCTACTCCTGGCTTGAGCTACAGTACACACCATAGAAGTTCTTAAAACTGATGATGACGAAGATAATATTTTCTGCCTGCAGCAAAAAGCCTTCATGAAGTGATAGTGAAGCTTCCATTTCTTTAATAGGATTTGTGTGTACTTGAGTTTTAGAAAGTCAGGCAGTGTGTTCATAGGTGCCTAGATACAGACTTCAGAGCCTGATATAAATCTCTAAATTGGAGCTTATCAGCCAATCTGACAAAACAATACGTATTATTCTTTTGCCAGACTTTCCTACTCTTAGGTGAAAGGAAGGCTCATTTGAAAAAATAAGCTTCAAAGTGTTAAATTTTTACTTGTTTTCTAGCATTTGTTAACAACTTTGGTTCAAGTCACAGAAAAATCACATTGGGCATTCATTTAGCATTTATTGGGCATTCATTGTTAATAAACTTACTCAGCCTCAAGAGTCCTTCAAATATTTCTGTATCACAACACCAGGACTCAGAAGCCCAGAACATTTCCTCTCTAAGAAGTTTCAAACACCAAAGAAATTAGGTTTTAATTTTGTTGGAATTCAGAAAGAAAATGTAGCTCATCCAGAAGCAGTCTTAAGGTGTTTCCTTATTATATAGATGAGTTTGGGCCTTTTTCTTCTTTGCATAACCTTTTAAAAACTAAGTTTCACACTCTTTAGTTTTTGTCATTATATTAGCAGCAACCCTTCTCAATGGGATGGGAGAAAAAAAACATTACTTGGTCCTTTCAGCTCCTGCTACCAGTGGCCTAGCCAGCTCCTCCCTGGCACAGGACGCAAATGGCCATGTTCATAGCTTGCCATGCACACCAGTGGCATGGGCTGCCTGTGTGTAAAACCAGCAAGCAGACCAGTTTGATCAAATGAAACCCTCATTCTGCCTCCCAAAAGCATGTTCTTCCTTGTCCACATACATACTTCGTGACCATTTGACAGGGGAATAATTAATAACATCCCAGAAGCTATGGGTCTCGGTACATTACAATCTTATTAGTTAATGAAAAAGGCTCTTTCCTCAAGGTTTAAACATTCAAGTATACAACATTCAAGCCTGTCCACAGACCCCTTCCAAACTGAAGAATCTCTTCCCTATGCTCTGCACTAAGGATAAGTGCAAAAATCCTTCTTAAAATTAGGCTACCTGCTCCCCCCAAGGGGGTTACCTCTGGTGGGATCCCCCAGGCCATGTCTTCCATACGTAAGTCCCAGATACTTTCAGGTTGCCAAAAAATTAGGCATATACTGTTCCTGTGCGCTTGTGCCTTACTGTCTTAAATATATGGAGAGAGGAGATCACGAATCGTCATTACCGGTGATCTCCCCTTGAAGTCACCACTGAGAAAGCTTCCGCTGACTTTGTCACCTAATGAATCCAGTCTGCCCACTATGCCATCCTGTGAAATCAAAGCCTCCTCCCACTTTCTTGAATTGTATCTGCTTTGTACATTAATTTTAGGAACAGATGACCTTGAAGATTTATGGGTAGCAAAAGGGAAGAATATGAGTCCTGTGTAAGAAACTAGAGAAGTCCTTTGTACTATGGCTTTTATACCGACATGCAAAGCATCACAAGCCAGACATACACATGTTCGTTGTCGCTCTGAGTTAAAAGAAGCCACTCTCTGACATTCAAGGAAGAAATGTGGCTTGCAAGATTTAATAATACGTCTTCAAGTTACTTGAAACATTAATTATAGAGATTAAAGATTAATCCTGCTCTATGAACTCGGCTTGTCAATGGAAAATATGTAATGAAAAAGATTGTTGGGAAGTAGAAAAGTACTGGAAAGGCTTGCTAAAGTTAGCAAACTTTTCTCAAAGGTAAAATCTCTGTTTCAAAATCTCTAAGAGCTGCCATGCAAAACACTTCTTATTCCTCTACTTATCTGTGCTGTTGGTAGAATTATGGAGAAGAGGGGAAGAGTCAGACCAAAAGGCACGTGATATTTTGTTTAAACAAGGAAAATAGGGCAATTTTGAATAGAAAATCAGAATGAGACTGTTTTAAAGTATCTCAGGTACCCACAGAACAAGCCTTTGGTTAGAGAAGCATAAGTTCCATAAGGCAACTGCAGGACACAAATGGAGCTGGACTACTCTCAGCGCTAGTGCAGATATTTACTTTCTGGCATCTCTGTCCTTCAGTCTGCAGAATAACTTCAAGAGCAGTTTGGAGCTCTGGCTGCACCAAAATGGGAGCAATTTGACTTTGTGTGTATGGCTGAAGAAAGTCAACTTTATACAGGTGGAAGGAGAATGTTAATCTCTTCCCAGGGCCTCCCTCAGGTCTAAGACAGGCTCTGTCAGACTGCAGTGTTACTGGTGTAAAGATCTAGTGTTTTGCTATTTCTCAGTTGGTTTATTCAATTTGTAGCTTTCTGGGAGATTTTCCTCTGCACATCCTGGGCACAGATTCGCATTTTGTCTCAGGCTGCAGAGGACCTCATTTTGAGGACACAGCTTTTACCTGTCACTTTGGCTTTCCATGCTTTTCCATGGCATGGAGCCAGGTTCTTCCTTATCCTCCACCAGGGTGTGGGAAGAGTAGGGATGTGACGAGAAGCAGAGGGACAGATATTTCAAAATAGTCATTCTGAAACTGACTGAATATAGCCCATGAGCCATTCCTGAAAAGTTGTGGTGAACCTCTGGCTATTTTTCTCATTCCCAGAAGATCTGGGATAGGGTCATTACAGACAAACTGGGAACCAGAAGCCAGCCCAGCCACCTGCATCTGTGGGATTTCCATGCTCCAGGTGAAGAGCCCTACTGCAGTTAATGGTGGATCACAAGGAAAACCTGTGCAAAAAGTCCTGCTGGTGGGACTGTGGAAGACAAACGGTTTTCTGGGGCTGTCCCTATGCTTCTCTCACAAACAGATGGGGGACTAGAAACCTGGAGTTGAGGTCAATACTGTGTTGCAAGCAGATGAGATTGAGAGAAAAACACCTGGGCAAGTGACTTTGTGCCCTGACAGGACAGCAGTCATTTAAAGTATTCATTACATATTTTTCCTGTATGGTGAAGTGCAAAACCTGATCAGTCCGTATGTCCACAGCATATATTTTTTCCTTTCATTGGTTTTCTTAGTTCGTAGCAGTTTAAATATACGATGAACTTTTCCTGATTTATTTTTCTTCCATCTAGTCAAACAGGCAGCACCACTGGTGTCCACTTCGAGCCCTTAGCTGAGGACAGAAAGTAAGCCCCCAAAGTTTTTTTTACTGTAAGGGTGACAGAGCACTGGCAAAGGCTGCCCAGAGAGATTGTGGAGTCTCCTTCTCTGGAGACATTCAAAACCCGCCTGGACGTGTTCCTGTGCAACCTAGTCTAGGTGATCCTGCTCTGGCAGGGGGGTTGGACTGGATGATCTTTTGAGGTCCCTTCCAACTCCTAATATTCTGTGATTCTGTGAAAATCTTTTCATGGCAGGTACTCAATGTCCTCACTCACTGATGAGAAATAACTCAGCATGTTGATCCATACATCCCTTAAATTTCTGCTCACTCCCACACCACTGGTATCACACAGTGGGAACAGCCTTGTAATCCAGGCCGATCTCGACCCAGAAGTTACAAAGAACTTTCTGAGTTAAGAAAGAGGGCTGCGAGGCTAAAGTTGTACACTGATAACAAGTTGAATACACTGCACTGTTGTGTTGTGAAAGCCTAATGTTTAGCTGCTGTTTGCTTTAACTTGCTAACATTTTCCATTCTCTGGCAGTTGTAAATGTCACTTCTTTCCATGATCATGAGGCCAGGCCCTGATCCTTGCTCAGATAAGGGTCCAGTTCTTATATCAAACCTGCTCATCACATTTTCACTGCAAACCTTGAACAATTCTGATAAGTGGTTGTGTTATGAATTGTTGGAAGGAAAGCTTCAAATTTTGAACACTGGCAGGACCAGGTAGAATTGATTGAATTTTCAAATAAAACAAAATAAATGTTTTTTAATGTATCATTTACAAGCTTTCAAGAAGCCACTGTGCTTATCAGATGCTGAAAACATTTCCAGGAGCCACTTAGAAGTAGCTGTCAATTCTCTTCAGAAGTCATATGCCTAGGAGAATTAATAAAGAGATTCCTTATTAAATTTCTCGTTTCTCATCTTGAACTCATCTACAAAGTAAATTATTTACATTTTTAAAGAACATTACACTTTTTTAAAAATAGATCAAAGCAAGTCTGCCTTCCCAATGTAATGTTCTATTTTCTTGATAAAATTACACATATTTTTTAATCTGTGGAAAACAGGAGAGAGAAGCTGGTGGAAATATGAAAAGTTAAAAAATAAATAAATAAAAGAATGCAGCAGTCTGTGTAAAAAGAGCTTATATCATTTGGAAGATAAATAGCATATAGAAGACTTATTCTCCCTTTGATATGCAAGATTACCAGTCAGTGGTCTTCAGTGAGAGCTGTGCATAGGAATGTATCTTTTACAGCTAAACTACAATTGCTGGTATTTTGCACGGAAAAGGTAAATAGAGTTACATGCCTGCTTCTGCAGACTTCCAGTCGCAGTGATCATTGATCACACAGATTTCTGTCCATACCAAGAAGCAGCAGCACACAGTGACTGAGATCTTTATTACAGCAGCGCTTATGTCATTTTTGCTGAGCTAGTTCTGAGTTCAGCACAGTTGAAAGATGAACCTGTTCACCTTATAATATTGTTTGCTTTATTTATTGTTTTTTCCATATTACACTTTGAGACTCTCACCATGTAATTTTACAGCTTTGAAGTTGTGTGGGTTGACCTATAACTGTAATAAAAGAATTTGGAATGAGATAACACAAGTTTTTCCATTATTTACAAAAGGTTATAGCTACTTATTAAACACCTTCATATTCCATAACTTTGCTAAAATGCATACTTTTTCAAGCAGACATTATGTAGCATTAGATCTTTGCAGCACACAGACTGGACAGGAGAGGGCTGTGCTGTGAGCTCAACCAAGAAAATTTTCCAGTTTAAATTTTTAATTCAACCTTTCTAAAGAACACTACATTTCCTAGTTACAAATTAACAGTAGTTTTTATCCTGCATAACTACTCTAGGACACAGGTTGTGTTTCTCGTGATTCATGCTCTTCTTAAAGAGCATTAAGTTCAGTTAAGGGGATACACAGAGAAGAGAGGGGAGCATTTTTGCTCCCATTCTATTCACAGAGGATTGGTGCTGTTTCATGGGGATCCTATCCCATCACATTTAACATACTCCCAAGGTCACACAGTCCCCTTTTTCTCCAAGTTGCACAATGCCCCATCGATGTGTCTGGGCTACAGAGCAGGCGTGCTCCAGGGTGCACCCCACAGCCCTGGTCTCCCCTACTCACCCAGACTGCAGTACCTGGGGGCGTACTCAGGAGTTTCCTTTCAGCTGTCAGATCAAGCTTCTTTCAAAAAAACCAAACAAACTAGAAATCAGTGCTCAGGAAGTGAGGACTCTGGGAACAGGGACCACTGACACACACACCCAGCTCTTCTCCTGCTGTGGGGCTAAGGCTCAGCCAAAGTGTGCATACTGGTCTGTAAGCTAGACACAGTCTGAGGGGGTAGGGTAAAGTGAAAATGTCCTAAATATTCAAAATCTAAAATCCTCCAAAGAGACAAACAACCCTCCTAAATCAGGATCCTAAATTTCCAGCAGTCTCCCAGTAAGATGTCTCACAAGATGGGTCTCTGAAAGCTTCAGTAACCAACCACCAACACTAATGTAGCACTAACATTCCAGTTAACTACTTGCTTGATTATTAAATCCCATTTAAACTCACTGGAAATCAAGAGAAAGACAGGCACTGATTTTAATAAACATGGGATTCAACTGTCAGAGAAAGCACTGGGTTCAGTAGGCTGTAGCCCATCCCCACTCAGTCCATGCCATGCAGAGCGCTCAAGGCAACTGCTGAAGAATTCCTCGTATCAGAGGCAGATTTGGTGAGAACAGTAACTACACAGTCCCTCACATCCCACCAATGTCAAGGTATTACAGGATCATGGCAGGTGGGTGAGAGATGCTTTCTCCTGGCATGAGTTAGGTCATTCCCAAGCTGCTTTCTCCTGGTATGAGTTAGGTCATCCCTGAGGCTCTTCTAAATCTCATAGTTAGGCAGGTATTTGCCTGCAAAATACAAGAAAAAAAAGTTAGGCATTATCTTGGAAAAGATGGAGCTAAGTACAAGAATGCTGCGTGGTTTCACTTTCTTTATTCTTGGTTTTCTGGTTGGTCTATAGTACTGCAGAGCATTAAACAGATCCTATCATCCTCAGGTACTTTTCCTGGTGGCACTGATATATCAGCACCCCAGTACAGCTATTCATGCATCTGTAGCCCTAACATATTGTCAGATTCCTTCGAACAGAGAAGCTGTTCCCCCACACCTGGAGTCACAGGCTCTCACACTCTCTGCCCTTGGGATCTGCAGGACTGGAGGGAGGTGCAAGGCCAGCGCTGCCTTGTGCTGGGTATCCTTATGGTCCTTGAAGGAAGGGAGCTGCAATGTGAGGAATGAAAAGCTCTGATGGCTCCAAGGATCTTACAGGGTGGGAAGACATGGCAAAGGATGGTTGCATGGACTTCGGGCCTTATGCTACTGAGGAATCTGTTGTTGAGCATTGCCTTGTCATCAGCATGTTGCTCCTTGGAAAGCTATGGATGACACTGTAAGGGTATAAAGTAGATAAAAAAAGGGATTAATTAGGCCCTAGCTTCATCTGTCAGAAGGTTAAGGCTTGGGATTATTTTGGACAGTTCTGTGTGGTGCACAAAAAATATGTTTCTATATGATGCTGTCTTTGAAAAACTGTGAAGGCTCATGTGAATCACTGTTTACATAATGTGTATAAGCCTAGGCCAGCTTAAGATAGAGCGTGCACATCAATGCTACATGTTCTTCTTTATTTTTTTAAAAAAATACAATGAAATGTAGACAAAGAAAAAGTTAATAAATTATTCTGTAGTACTATCCAAATATTTTGGGAAGTCACATTCATCCACCCACAGCCAGCCATACTTGCTGGCAGTTGCACACAACTTGAAGCTGCTCAGTGCTACATCTGCAAATTCTACCACAGCCCAGACCATGTATCAACATTTGTTCCAGTTTTGCTACTTGGTTATGTGTCAGGAGTAAGCTTAGGGATCTTATCTGCATACCTGGACCAAAGATTTACCTGAAAAAATGTCTTCCCAAAGTTTTAGTTTTGTGAGATCACTTTATAAAGCACCAGCCTTTACTTACCATCTGGTCTGTGTAGCTGCCACCATTAAGGCTGTGATTCGCAGGACTCTGAACAGATACAGGCGTTTCTCCTTGTTCAGAATTAACACCATCTACATCCTTTTTCTCTTTTGAGAGCCTGCATCTATTGGCTTTGAAGAATTTAATATTTACATGATTGGGCTCAAGATGAAGGGTGAGCCTGGTTATTGTATTTGCTGAAGCCAAAAAATTTGATTAAAACCTTATCCATGCATCCAGTTATGATGTTTTTCATGTTCAAATGTATGAGTGTATAAAAGTGTAAGATAGACTTTCTCCATATCATATAATCATGAAAAGTTTATAATTACGATCCAGGGAATAACTTCTTTCAAAATGCTTTTTACTGTGATGGTCTCTACAGGAAGGCAGGCCTGTAGTGAGGAATCATAGTCAAGGATCAGAGTTTATTTCTGTCTTTCAGGAATAACTGTGCTGCTAATCATCTCAAAGCATCAAATGAGAAAGAAGTTGATAAGGGAAATCCAGCCACACCTCAAGATCACACCTGAATTTGGCTTTTCAGAAGGGAGGTGACACAACGGTCCCTGCCTTTGACGTTTCTTCTGATGGTGGACTGAGAATAACTGAGTAAATAACTTCTACTGACCCTGCAGAGCATTTGTGTTGTTCATGTTTATAATTTGGAAGCTCTTACATTTGAGTTTCTTTTAGTCTCTGCTCATGAAAATCCAAGTTTATGATGCTTCACAAGATGCTGAAATATTGGTGCTCTCTGGATGCACTTACCTTGTTTTTTCTTGCTTTTGTTTGGGGGACATTTTAGGTTGGATTGCTATTATAATTGGCATATTTAATTTCCACACATCTTGAGAAAACCTTGGGATATTACAGTTAGATGCTCTTCAGAAAGTGAAGACAGAAGTCTGGTAGTCAAAACAAGGAAGCCTCAGAAAACTCACATACAAAAAAAATATTAATGAAAATCATTTGAAGAACAGCTATGAACAACAAATATTTTCAAAGAAAATCACAGTTACTTAGATTCTGGGTCAAGTTCCCAGATGGCTTTAGTGTAGCATTTCTGACTTCTGCCAGATATGGAGCTGTCTCATTTCTGTAAGGAGATCTTCAAGTAGCTCTAGCTAAAATGAATGACAAGGCTTAGGCTTCTCAGTGAAGTAATTCATTAATCAATGTGTATATGTGAACACCACCATACATATAATTTCTTGTTTAAAGCCCTCTAGAGTCACTGGAAAAATTTGCATGGACTTCATTGAGTTATGGGTCACTTCCTGTATATATCTGCATTTTTAAATCTCTTCCAGTGCTTCCTCTTTCAATGGAAATTAATAGCTTCTTAGAATTGAAATGACCAGTTTCTGATTTAGTTTTGCATAAGAAGCAGAGTCCAATGGGATTAAATATGAATTGTGTCTTGGTAATTCATTAATCATGAAAATATGGTGTGCAGTTGGTTGTATAAGTGATTATTTTTACATGGAAACGTCTGCTACTTTTATGCCTGTGGAGGATGACTTCAAGTACAGCAGTGAGAACATACAAACCCATTCACCTCAATGTGCCATTGTACAAAGAATGCACAGAGATATATAAATGCTCTGTAGGCAATTCTGATTTTGTGGATGTTAGCATAATAAAAGGTCAGCGTGTCCAAGTATCCTACCTGCACACAATTGTACATGTTCCTGGTGGGGAGAAGCAGCATATTTTGAAAGTTCCTGCGAGGCTTTCTTCAAACCCTCCTGGCCACATATAACCTATGTAAAATATTTTATTCTGAGAACTTTTGAAAATGAAAACATTACAGCTCCTGTCCATTTAAAGTCTGAGCAGTCAGGCGAGCAAGGTTGGACTGACCCCAAACAATGCTGAATTATTCTCTCCCATTCAGCTGCAGACTTCTGGGTCAGGGAAAAGTAACAAGGACAGGGTTTGATGTGCCATTGGAAAATGGTATGCAGCAAGGAGAAAATCAACACAAGATGCAAGTCAGAGAAGTGTTGAAACAGGTTCAGTGCTCGGTTTCCATTCATGTGTGCTACTGGAAGCTGAAATTCTGCA
This sequence comes from Mesitornis unicolor, assembly GCF_000695765.1. Taxonomy (NCBI): domain Eukaryota; kingdom Metazoa; phylum Chordata; class Aves; order Mesitornithiformes; family Mesitornithidae; genus Mesitornis; species Mesitornis unicolor. The sequence goes on from NW_010188623.1 coordinate 12,629, forward strand.
CCAAATGGAGTAATTCAATACACTTGGCAAACACAAGTCACCTCACTGGCACAGACCTCTTCTATCTAAAAATGATGGAAACGCCAGTTCCACCTTTGTCTCCTTCCAGTGTCCTTGCGTCACTGGCACCCTGTTGTCTTTCCCAAGTACAAAGGAGAATCCCAGGCTCCAGTCACTGAGCTTCCGCTCGCCAAGGCCAGGGCCCTGACATGTACTTGCTTCTGGTAAAAAAAAGCCTCATGAATGCTCTGTCATTTTCTTTGTTGTCATTGTTACTTTATGAAAATGCATTAGTTTCAGATTTTTTTTATTTTCAAGACAAGATGTAGGCAGGCTGCAGAAGTTTCAGGATCTGGTTCTCACTGTCTACTACTCTGAGAAAGCCATGCCCAAAAGGACAGTTCCTAGATGTGAAATTGCCCTAGCCATAATTTTTGGGGTTTTTTTTACGTGACAAAACACAAAGCCTGATTGTAATGACATATTTAATTATTTTCAGTCCTTTTGGAAATACATAATGACATTTGTGACTGTAAAACTGTTCAGAACATTTTTCATTCATACTTTTTTCATTAATACAATTTTTTTTAACTGGAGGGATTAGTGATCACATTTTTGTGCCTTTCATCTTTGCTGCTTTGTTCAGCAGCTCATAGAACACAGACTAACATTATATATCTCTTGAAGAACTCACAGCCAAACAGCAGCAACAGAATGAGAGAAAGCTGCACATAACAGGTGGAGAAACAGGAGAATGGAAAGATGGAGGGAATCAAGTATAAGGTCTCATGATTACTTAATCGCTATGCCCACTTCTTGTTCCATAATGCATACAAGATTTCAGCTACCCAATCTACTGAAATCCCTCTCAGGACATGTCAGCCCTTAACTAAGCATCCACCTCTCATCCTGCTGGGTTATCCATCCCCCTTGGCATTTTAGTGTCTTCTGTTCTGCTTTATTCCATCTTTTTTATATCCTTACACTATATGTGAGTCTTAACACACTATTATCCTACTGTTGCTCATGTCAATCACTTAACACATGAAGATTCCCAGGTTTCCCAGCTGTTCTCATCTGCCATTCTTACTGTACTATCTACTGCATTTGGCAATGTCCTGTCAGCCGACTCTCTTGGACATCAAACCATGCTAAGCCAAGGTTTGTGAGGGATATTGTCGTAAGGAGAAAGGCAGTTTCAGTGCTTTGGAGTACCCAGGTAACCCTAATGACTAAAATGAGTCATCCCAGAAGGAACTGAATCATTATTAGCAGTACAATACTGTGTTGCACCATGACAGAAGGAAGATTTTCTGGTAAGCTTCTCTGTTACCTCCCACCAACCCACTGCTATAGGAAGGCAAGTATCCAAAGCTGGCCTACCAAAAAACATTCTTGCCCAGTCAGAACTGACTGTGGTGGTGTCCCTCACACTTTCACATGGGAAAATAAAGAGTTTAGTAATGAAGTCTTCCATACTTACCTGTTGGGATGAAATTACTTGCTAGGGCAGTATATTTAAATTCACCATGCCTGTTCCCATGCTATCTCAATATGGATATCTCAATATCCCTTGCTATCTCAGCAGGAGTATGAAGTTAAATGGTTGCAGCACTTCAAAGGCTGAGTCTGTGTGGAGCTATCTGCAGGTGTGGATTGGGGATGGAGCAGTGAAAAATTGATTTCTTGCACCTTACATGGTGTCCCATATGGTTGTTTATGTCCTGGGACATCCTGCAGTGCTACTAGCCATGCTCTGACACCCAGGACCCTTCTCCAGATGGAAACTCGATGGCTAAACTGGGACACCGTGCTCGACCTCTGTACCCCCACTGTCTCATGGGCACAACCTCCCACAACAAGGGACCTGCAATAACTCCTGGGTCACCCCGCACTGCTCCCTCTGCTCAGGGGCCTCCACTCGGCCCCAGCAGATCCCTCTCTTCGACCCTTAGAGCCGACGGTCCCCGGAGGGCTCTGCCCCGGGAATCGGGGAGGGTGCTCCCGGGCTGCCCCAGCCTCGCTGCCACCGTCGGGAGACCCC
>NW_010188624.1:0-1862 GCF_000695765.1 Mesitornis unicolor
ATATATTTGTGCTTATTATCCCTGTTGCAAAGAACACCTGCAGTTCACTATAAGCCTAGGAAACACTGCAGTCCTAAACGTGTATCAATAAAGTCTTGCTTTAGTCTTGCTCTTAAACAAATTTAGGAAGTCACTACATGTGTTTTCACCACCAGTAATCTTAATTCAGTTGTACCTGGACTTCAGACATTTGGTGCTGTTGAAGTAGCATTGGAGTCATGTATTCTGCAGTTGCAAAACACATGGGGAATCTTTGAGTAGTGTAGCCTACATCTAGCCTTATTGAATACAGTAATTAACTATGGTTATTTGAGCTATATATAGCTGCACAGTTAATATATGCATCTATTAAATAATATGAAATGGAATTGTTCAAGGCATTTTACTTCTTTTGAGAGACTCTGGGAGAATGGAATTACAGTTGGCAGCTCTTATTAGATTTCTCTGAAGCATTTATGCTTTTCCTCCATGTGTTGGTGTTCAGTGAACTATATTAAGTTGTCAAGAAAGGGTAGAGATTTGAGATGCTGTGTGCTGTCTACCAACAACAGTAGATAATAATTAGTTCTTCTTATTAGTGGAGGTAAATGCCTGTACGAAAACTAGGTGAAGCTGAACTTGTGCAAGATGACATGACTTTCACAGGAATAGGGAAGGTGTTTTGAAATTCTGTAGTAGTCTTCACATTGTCTTCAGCAGACCATCTGTTTTTGTAAGGCCTAGTAAATCCTTAGGTGTTTCTACTCACAGACTATAGGACTATATAGCATTTTACCAGATGTAGTGCTCATTATAGTCAATTGTGTCTGAGTTTTTTACTGCCAAGTCTGTTTTGCAAAGTATATTGAGATCTCAGTGCTTCACAACAGGGAAAACCTTGGTCTAGTTCTAGTGCGGGCTTTGCCATCTTAGCAGTGCCAGCAAGTTCAAGCAGGTCGTTCTGATTTCCTTCTGTGCTCTGGCTCCTCAGAAGGACACACTGATGGGTCAGGTTCCCAGTGTCTGTTCTGTCAGCGAAGGTCTATCGTAGCGTAAGGACAAATAACTGTGAATTCACCTTCTTTTTCATAATTATACCCTTTTTGAACTGTGCTGCATTCTTTGGGAATATGAGCTAGCAGACATACTCATGTAAGAGGTTCTTGGCTACAGCACCAGCTTTCAAAGCTTTTGAATGCTGTATTTTGAGAATAAAAAAAAATTTTAATGATTAGGGGAAGTGAGTTGTAATTCTTCTGGTGATTTGAGTGAGGGTTTTCTTTCCGTATTATAGTCTACCTGTATTTACTTTTGTCCATTTCTTGTAATGAAAATGAAACTGTTTTAAGGAATGAAAGCTGAAACTCTTAAACTATTCTACCTAAAAGAAAAACTGAACATATCAAAAATATCTGGACAACATTTACTATTTAGAGTTTATTGTTGTTGTTTTACTAATTTAGAAACTTTTAAAATCAAAACTGGTTTAAGAGCAGTCTCTGCAAGTACCGGGTGTTTGAACAGAGGTGCTTTTTCCAAATTTATTTTTCACACAGAATCACAGAATATTAGGAGTTGGAAGGAACCTTGAAAGATCATCCAGTCGAACCTCCCTGCCAAAGCAGGATCACCTAGACCAGGTCACATAGGAATGCGTCCAGGCGGGTCTTGAATGTCTCCAGGAACGGAGACTCCACAACCTCTCTGGGCAGCCTGTTCCAGTGCTCTGTAACCCTCACAGTGAAAAAGCTTTTCCTTATGTTCAGGTTGAACCTCCTGTGCTCCAGCTTGCTCCCATTTCCCCTTGTCCTATCATTTGACATTATTTGACATCATGTCCTATCATCATTTGACTCCCTCAATCATCTTTATGGCCCTGTGCT
>NW_010188625.1:0-269 GCF_000695765.1 Mesitornis unicolor
GAGGTCTCCACTCAGCCTTCTCTTCTCCAGGATAAAAAACCCCAGTTCCCTTAGCCGCTCCTCATAAGGCTTGTTCTCCAGAACCCTCACCATGCTTGTGGCTCTTCTCTGAACACGCTCCAGAATCTCAACATCTTTGACGGCCAAAGTCTGATTTTTAGGGCACAAACTCCCATTTTTAGCACCCAAACGCCTTATATTATGGACCAAGCTCTCAATTTCAGGGCCCAAACTCTGCTTTTTAGGGCCCAAACTCTCATTCTATGGCC
>NW_010188625.1:451-1314 GCF_000695765.1 Mesitornis unicolor
TTCAGGGCCCAAACTCTGATTTTTAGGGCCCAAACTTTCATTCTATGGCCAAAATGCTCATTTTGAAGGTCCAAACTCTCATTTTTCGGGGACCAAACTCTGATTTCTACGAGTCAAACTCTCATTTTAGGGCCCAACCTCCCATGTGTAGGGTCCCAACTGAGAGTTTTAGTACAGAAACTCAAATTTTCACGCTCCAAAATCCCATTTTTTGGGCACCAACTCTCATTTTAGGGCCAAAAACTCAATTTTATGGGCCCAAACTCCCATTTCGGGACCCTAACTCTCCTTTTACGACCGAAACGCCTATTGTGAGGGCCCAAACTCCCATTTTATGGCACAAATGCGTATTTTTAGGGCCTAAAGTGTCATTTGTAGGGCCGAAACACTCGTCATTAGGACCCAAACTCTAATTTTAGGGTCCAAACTCGCATTTTTAGGCTCAAAACTCCCATTTTTGCCCTAACTCGCATTGCTAGAATCTAAACTCTGATTTTTAGTACACAAACTCTGATTTTCATGCTCCGAAATCCCAGTTTTAGGGCCCAAAATCCTATTCTAGAAACCAAACCTTCCTTTTTACAGTCAAAACTATGGTTTTTAAGGCACAAAATCGCATTTTAATGGCCCAAACTTCCATTGTAGAACCCAGACTCTCCTTTTATGGTCAAAACACCCATTGTGAGGGCATAAACTTCTATTTTATGGCACAAATGCTTATTTTTAGGGCTGAAACTCTCATTTTTGAGACCCAAACTCTCATTTTTGTCGTCCAAGCTCGTGTTTTTAGGCTCAAAACTCCCATTTTTGCCTAAACTCGCATTGTTAGGGCCTAAACTCTGACTTTTAGTGCCCAAACTCCC
>NW_010188626.1:0-5675 GCF_000695765.1 Mesitornis unicolor
CTTCCTTAAAGCCTCAGTTGAAGACTGAGACCTGCAGGACAAGGGATGCCTGAATAGACGGGGGTTTTTTTCCTTATCTCACATATGTATTAAAATTATTAACCATTTTTTTTTTAATCCTCTCTCTTTTCCTGGTTTTATTCTCTCTTACAGCTGACCTCAGGAACACCACAAGCGTAATTTGGCAGACATTTTTCAAAGCCCACAGATGATCAGGTCACTGCCAAAGCTGAAGGCAGCCCCAGCCCTGGAGAAGAGCCCCAAAATCCTCGGCCAGCACTCAGCCACTCAACGTTTCTACCTCTAATTATGAGGAACAGTCCTATTTTCAGTCCCAATATTGGGGCACCCGTCCTCACGGCACAAACCCACTTGTAAGAACTCCGAAATACAGAAATTCAAAGGTAGATGAGGTTAAAAGTCTACAAAAGGTTTCAAATCGATGACTTTGTACAGCGGCTCAGCGCGGTTTTCAAGACAAAGGCGACCGCGCAAAGCTTCTCCTTCGCCAAAAACCTCCACCTCCCCTCTTTTCTCGCTCTTCCCTCCAAAACAGGACTTTCTAACCTCTTCTAAGCTCAATTTTGGGAGTGTTTTAGGTCAAACCCACCTTGAGCAGCCACCAAGAGCCTGGGAGGTGCGAGTCCCAGCGGGCGCGCGCACGGGAGAAGGTTTCGGCGAGCTGCGGCATTGCCCACAGGCGATGCAGCCGCCACAGAGAACTCGAGTTTCCTTCACAGCAGCACGAAGGGAAACTTGAATTTGCAGGGTAAGTGGAGGTGGATATAAATGTTTTCTAAGAAGAATAACTGCAAGAGTAAAATCAGCTTCTTCAGACCAATAAATGACTTAAAAATGGCTCTGGTTGCTACTATCATAATGTTTTTCTTGCTCTATAGTTAACCATAAAAGCTATTTAAGCATTGAAGAGAATGTTTCGTGATTTAAAGAGGAAAATCCTAGAAGATAAACTGGGTAATAGCTGAGTTTCTGGTGTGTTTGGCTAAGTTTTCAAGTTTGCAGAATGCTCATTCATTCCTATTAATTTCTCATTCAAATCTTCACTAAATCTTCCTCAATTCATTTTTCCATCATCCTGACGGGACTGGGGTCGACTGAAGCCACTTCACGGACAGGAAACCGAGTTCCCTTATGACCCTTTTTGGGTATAAATTCATTGTCCCGGTCTTTTTTTCACGTCTCAGTATCCTCTCTGACGGTGGATGCGCATCTCTGAGGCACCCTGGGGCTCCTAAGGGGGAAGGTTTTCATTTGTATGTAAAGCGCGGCGGTGGGTGAATAAATAAAAAATAGGAGTAATTAATAATAAATGCCGAGTTTATCTTTTCAGCAGCATCCCATTTTCATCTGCAAACTTCTCAACGGGATACGTGCTTCGGATGCTTTCCATTTATTCCAAAGGAGGAAAAACAAACCTCAAAAAGGGAACTATTTCCCCCACCCTTTTTTTGCTGTGACCATGTCACAGGTTTTCCAAAGGCTGCCATGGATTTGCCTTGAAATTTTCCAGCACCATCACATCTGAATAAACATCAAAGGTTTGGCATTTCAAACCCGGCGGGGATTGACTGGGGAAGCGATGCAAGAACCCAAGAGACTTGATCAGAGCAGAGCTTTCCAGCAGCGGTGATGGGCACTGGGTTGGGCTTTTTTAAAATCCAGCGACAGCCGAGAGTACAAATCCCAGCGGTAAAGATCTACTGCGAATGCCAGCTGTGAAAGGGAAATAGCTGCCCCTATATATAAATAGATTCGATATATAGATAGGTAGATAGGTAGATATATAGATGTACAGATATGTATATACGTAGATATATAGATACATAGATATATAGAGATGTAGATATATAGATATGTAGACAGGTAGATATATAGATATGTAGATAGGTAGATATATAGGTATGTAGATACATAGACATGTAGATATATAGATATATAGACATGTAGATATATAGATATATAGACATGTAGATATTTAGACATGTAGATATAAAGACATGTAGATATATAGATATATAGACATGTAGATATATAGACATGTAGACATGTAGATATATAGACATGTAGACATGCAGATATATAGACATGCAGATATATAGACATGTAGACATGCAGATATATAGACATGTAGGTATGTAGATATACAGATATATAGACATGTAGATATAGAGACATGTAGATATATAGATATACAGATATATATCTAGACATATATAGACATGTAGACATATAGATATACAGATATATATCTAGACATAATAGACATGTAGATATATAGATATACAGATATATATAGACATGTAGATATACAGATATATAGATATGTAGATAGATATACAGACATGTAGATATGTAGATATATAGACATGTAGATATATAGATATGTAGATATACCGAGATATAGATATACACATGATATATAGATATGTAGATATATAGATATACAGAAGATATACAGATATGTAGATAATATAGATATACAGACATGTATCTATATAGACATATATAGACATGTAGATATGTAGATATACAGACATACAGATATATAGATATACAGACATGTAGATATGTAGATATAAAGACATATAGACATGTAGATATATAGATATGTAGATATATACATATCCAGACATATATCTATATAGACATCTATAGACATGTAGATATATAGATATGTAGATATATAGATATATAGACATGTAGATATAGAGACGTAGACATGTAGATATATACATATATAGATATGTATATATAGACATATTGATATGTAGATCTATAGATATATAGACATGTAGCTATATAGATATATAGATGTAGCTATATAGACATGTAGATATGTAGATTTATAGATATGTAGATATATAGATAAATAGATATGTAGTTATCTAGATATATAGACATGTAGATATATAGACATGTAGATTTATAGATATGTAGATATATAGATATATAGATATGTAGTTATCTAGATATATAGACATGTAGATATATAGATATGTAGTTATCTAGATATATAGACATGTAGATATATAGATATGTAGATCCTTAGAAATACCGTAGATATATATAGTGAAATCAGCATTATCATGGCATGAGTGACTTTGCACCATGCTCAGGCATCTCCAGCAGCACTGAGGTCTCACCCCATGCCTCTGCATCCAAAAAGCACACGTGACCCAGCACAGAGACCAAAACGCTCCAGAGCCTTGGATGCGCTCAAGCAAAGACAAGAGAAAAACCCCAGCCAAATACTCCAGCCACCGTAAAACATCTAAGGAGAAATAATTAAAATCAGGTTTATTCTTTTAAAGGAGACACAACCACGTTTACCATCCGGCCTCACTACTCACAGACCAAGCCCGGAGTAGCCAAGACCCCGCATTTCGCAGGGTCACCATTTCTTCCCCAAACTCAACGACGAATAAAGAGGAGACCTCGGGGATGGGCGCACGGGACCACTTTAATCCCAGGGCTCTGGCCGTGGGGGATGGCGAGCAGTGACATTTGGAGGAGGGCACCACCTCCACCTCCAAAGGCAGAGCAAGATGCTCCGTATTAAACCCCGCGTCGTTGCCGTTTCTCCCTTAATTCCTGCTCTGCAATAGCTGCTGACATTACCTGGAAGTTTAAGGCTGCATTTTTGCGGAGCACAAAAGCAAAGCAGCGGGAAGTCGATCTGCCTAAAGAGAAGCAGCTCTCATTTGAAGCAGAGGCCCCGTGTTGAGAAGTGATGTATGATTACTGTCACGGGCGCTTTGATTGATTATCGATCGCAATCATCTCCTCGCCGCCACGACAAAATTGCCTACAACTCCTTCCCGCAGCCCATGATAAGACCGTGGGCGTCCCGCTCCGGCGCGCACCTTTTCACTGTGGGAAATTCCTGAAGTCTCGGTGCTTTTTTTTCCCCTGATGCTGAAACCAAAGGGACATTTCCAGCAGCGTTTCCTCGTTCGCTGGAAATCATTTTTCCCTTCTGTGATGAGGCGACCAAATTCGGGCTGAATTAACACAGTTCTTGGCCTTAATTCCAACGTTTCCAAGTAACTCGCTCATAAACAACCATCTTTATTTGTCTGTCACCCCGATCAGATGGTGACTGATATCTGTATTTGCCGACAGATGCTGCAGAGCCCGCAGCGCCAAGCATGAAGCTTGCATTTTACAGCAACTTCAGACTATTTGGGCGTTATAAATAACCCAAGATCCACGCTCGTCCTGGTTTTAACACAAATATTTACATGAACAAAGCAAAGGAAAACTTCCTATCACCACTTCTTGGCTATTCATCGTGCATTACCTAAGTTTTCAGGTCAATCTGGGCTCTGTTGAATGAACGTCGGCTTCGCCGAAGCCTCCGACGCTCAGAGAGACGAAGGCCGCTACGAAGTGCTCCGTTTATTTCAGACGTGGCCTTCAGGCCACCAAGGAGGTGACACTGTGGTTAAACAGCGTCTATTTAGATAGATAATTCTGTATTTTGGAAAGGGAATATGGTATCAGTAAGGGCCAGTCACGTTTTAGAGATGTAAAAAATAGATGTATAGATGTGTAGATGTGTATGTATATACACATATATAGCCATAGAAACCCACACCTGCACATATACACTACATACGCAGTATATAATCTCATTTCTTTCTCAAAATCAAGCTGATTCCTCTTCAATCTTTCCCCCGTTGCTGCCCAAACGTGGCACGGGAGGCGCCATCCCATTGCCCCTCCAACCACGCATTCGACGCGCAGCAATCCATGTAATTAGTTACACATATAGGAATTAATCCCCCCTCGTTCCTAGCTATTTTCATTCCCATTGCTAACCACTGCGGTGAAAACCGACGGAATAATACCCCATCGATTAAGTATAATTAAGCTTAATAATCGCTTCAACTTGTCATCCATAAATCACGGCCAGTAAAGCATTATGGACCAATTCATCAGTAGCGGCCTCATTAAGTATGTTTACTTAGAGGGTTTTTCTAGAAAACCTAATCAAGGGGTAGAAAAGATGAATAAGTACAAGAGGGATGGGGGAAAGGTGGTGCAGAAGAGCAAGGGAAGCCTTGGAGGAGACCACGGCCGACAAATATCAACCACAACACCAAAGGCGGGTGCTTTTCCCCCAAAAAGGCACAAGGTCACGGTTTAATTGACATTTTCAAAGAAATCAGGGAAATTAAGCTCTAAAACATGACTGGGGACTCCTCGGTAAAGCCTAGCATGGATTTTTCCATCTTAAATGCCTTCTGTTTTGCCTCTTTCTCTTGATAAGGTCAAGCTTTCTGCTTCCAGCCCCTAAACTCAGTCCTACCCATGGGTATTTGAACACCCTGAGGGGTTTCGGGCATGGGAGTCTAAGTGGAGACAGATTAAGGAGCCAAAGAAACGCATGGACGTTAATGTAATATCCAACGTTTCCAATCCTCCTGACCCATCAGAGTCCATGCTTTTGCCATTCGCTTGCAGCAAACTGAATTTAGCATCTGGAAACCAAACAATTCTGTGTACTCTTCCTAAACTTGCTCCAAATTGCAATCAGCCCCGTGGCAAAGGGCAATGAAACCCAGCGGAGATCGAGGAACAAGTGATGCTGCACCCAGGGTGGTTGGTGTTTCCATGAAGCACCAAAAGTCTCCTAAGATTGACTAAATAAA
>NW_010188627.1:0-3257 GCF_000695765.1 Mesitornis unicolor
CCCCCATCCCCTGTCTCCACCCCAGGCTTGCCTGGGCTCTTATTCATAAGGCCTTTTGATAACGTAGGCTTGTGTTTTGCATTCCTCCCCCCCTCCCCGTCGTCAAAATTATTTCTTTTTCCAGTTCTATACCATGTATACTTAACGTGTATAAAATGTAATGTGCATAAAATTGCTTGCCTTCTGAGGGACGTTCTTACTAACCCCTATAGCAGGACCGATGTACAGGTTTAGTAGAGAGCAACTTTCTCACAAGGCCAGGGATGCCCTGATGAAGGGGACTGTGATGGGTTTCCTGTATCCCATTGCTGCAGTCCCAGGGGAGGTACATACAGAACACCCATGGGCTATGTATATAGCTCTCAAACTGAGGACCATGACAGGGCTACCAGGTCTCCTTGATGGGTAAATGGGGTTTGTTTCAACCTAGTTTTATGAAAATTCTCCTTCCAAGCAAGCGAAGATGATGAAGTCTGAAAATGGTTTCTAGTTTCCTTTTCCCAAACAGGAGAGTGACGTCACCGAATAGTGTGAGTTTTGTACTTGTAAGAGGAGCTCTTACAAGCCTTTCAGACTTCAAACTAGAGACTGCTACATTGCAACGATGGTACAGTCCTCTATCTGAGCCATGTCTTGAATGGGCAGTGCCCTGCTCCTTTTCACTTGCAGGAGCAGCAGGTTTTTCAGTTCTGAACTTTACAGCATGCTTTCCCTGAAGCCTGCTTTGCCTCACTGGAGCAAGATCCCTAACCTGGAGGAATAAAATCATACCTTCATGGAAGCAGGGAAGCTGTATGAAGTAGGGAAGCTATGAGGACTTGATGCACCTGAAAAGAGTACTCCTTTCATGTACGGTTTTCCTCTCAGTAGCAAAGAACCCAATTCCTTTTCTTCCTCAATCTTCTGTAGTTGCTTTAAATTCTGTAAGATGTCTTCTACCTTTTTTCCAGGCTACTTTAATCAGTATTCTCTTGACTTTGTTGAACTTCAGGGACAATTCAACTACATAAGATGTGGATACATAGATAGCCTGGGACCACAGGCCTTTCCTTTTTCATCATAAAATTCTTCTTATTATAAATCCATGTCAATTCACAACAGGGCTGTGGACGAGTACATTCTGCAGTTTATTTCCCACGTGTTTGACAGGTCAGACTCAGATTAGGTCCAAGAAAATACTAATTCAAACTTGTTTCTAGTGTTTTCTCTTTTAAATCTACTCTGTATGCCAAACTGTAATCCATTTTAGAAAACATGGCAGTATATGTATGAGTTGGCATAAACTGCACTGTTTATTTAAGCTTGCCATTTGGGAACTGCACAGGTGTGTGCTACAACAGGAGTGAACAGGAACTATAATGAGAATGAACTCAAATGTCCTTTAAGAAAACAAATTCTACTTGTTTAGATGTAGCTTGTAGGCTTACTTTTACAGTTTGTATTTAGTACAAATCTTCATGTGTGCTGTTTGCCATGTACATTTCTAGCACACGTAGTTGTGCTAACACAGTGCCCCTTACAGTGCATGTGTCCAGTGGGATAGCACAGCTGGGCAGAATAAGGAGTAAGGCACAGTGTGGCATCAGATGCTGCTGCTGAGAGGTCTACAGTTGCTTTCCAAAATCCTTAGTAATTTTGCTCTCCCTTCTGTGAAAAGAAGCTACTAAAATGCTGCCTGAAAATGGTATTCCAGTCATTGTTTGCATAAGTTTATCTGCTGTCCTAATTGTTTGAGTTCACAGACATATCACTAAACTAACCCTCTCTGAGACTGAAGCAATCTTAGTATCTGATTATACGTCTTCCAAACTACAGAAACTACTTAAATAAATGTTTTTCTCTATTCTATTCTTGCCTCTGCCTTTTCTTCCTTTGCAAAAACTTTAACATTTGCAGGAAGGGATAAAACCAGAAATAATACTATTGACAGACAACACACAAGACCTGCAGTGGAATATGTGTTTATTACAGTTCTCTGTAAGCACCCCTGAAATAGGGACTGGAGGTTTTTTGAAGACCTAATGAACTTCTTGCCAAGTATGAGGCAAGGCAGCTTTACATCTGGAATGGTGCAAGCACTAGTGAGCAATGCAGTACTTCCTCCTTTTTCATGTGTGGGACACTCAGTAATGCTGAGCGCTGGCCCTCATAGCATCCGGTCCAGGTTTTGAGTGAAAGCACAACCCAGCACAAGGTGGTGGTCACAGAAGGGATTCTTCACTACCTCTTTGGCTATTTAGTTGGAAGTGACAGCCTGAGCAATAGGTTTAAATTTTTGTAAAAATCTTAACCAAAATGTAAGCAGACTGTAAGAATTCAGAAGCGGGTTTCTCCGGGACTGATGTAACTGGAAGGTTTCACAATGGCTCATCCATTCTTACTGCAGGTGTCACTGTAAGATCATGATGCGTGCCCACATATTTTTGCTCTCTTCTGTGGTGACCCTGAAGCTGAATCACAAGCTGTGTCTCAGATTTCTCTAAGCATCTGTGAATCATTTGAGCACATTAAGTTATGTGAGATCTGATCTGTGATTTCGGCTCTTCACCTCTGAGTAGAATTGACTCACTGAATTTCGGTGAAAATTACACCACTTTCTCTTGTTGCACAAATCTGATCTCTGGATGCAGATGCAAGCATTCTGAGTTGACAACTACTGCCCTGAAGAGGTCAGTGTGGATTTGCTTGCTGTAGTAGCAGAAGTGATTGATGAACCAGCTTCTGTAGCAGCTGTAGTGTAGAAGACTTGGAAAACAATGTCCAACAATGTGGGGTTTCTTTATAAATATTCTTTAATAAATATTTCTCTTTTTTCTTCTAATGACAGGTCAAATGCCAAGGCTTTCTAAGGTAAATCTTTTTACTTTGTTTAGTCTCTGGATGGAGCTCTTTCCCACAGCTGAGCAACAGAAAAAATCACAGGTAAAATGTCTACACTTACTGTTAATTGGTCTTTCTGAACAGCTTCTGCATTGATTTTAACCTAACTGCTCTTTACATGACAGATAGTCCAGAGTAAAAACAAAAGCTGATAAATCACAGAATCACAGAATCTTAGGAGTTGGAAGGGACCTCGAAAGATCTTCCAGTCCAACCCCACTGCCAGAGCAGGATCACCTAGACTAGGTCGCACAGGAACGTGCCCAGGCGGGTTTTGAATGTCTCCAGAGAAGGAAACTCCACAACCTCTCTGGGCAGCCTGTTCTAGTGCTCTGTCACCCTGACGGTAAAAAAGTTTTTCCTTATGTTCAGATTGA
>NW_010188628.1:0-3623 GCF_000695765.1 Mesitornis unicolor
CCATAGTGGGACCCCCAGCCCCATCAGCCCCCGTTCTTTCTCCTCCCAGAACTCCAACCTCGTCCTCCAAGCCGACCGCTCGCTGATCGACCGCACCCGGCGGGATGAGCCCACGGGGGAGGTCCTGTCCCTGGTGGGCAAACTGGAGGGGACCCGCATGGGGGACAAGGCCCAGAGAACCAAACCCCAGATGCAGGAGGAGAGACGAGCAAAGTGAGTGCGAGCCCAGAGCCCGGGGGTTGGCGTGGGTGAAATTTGGGTGAAAAACGCTTTGGGCAATGAATTTGTGTTTGAATTGCACAGCTTTGGTTTGGTTCAGTGCTGGAAACGGGGTAAAATTCAACGATTTGGGGGATGGTTTGTAGTGGGAAATGCTTCAGTGGCTGCAGATTGAAAATCACCAACTTGGACGATGCAGAGATGTTCTCTTTCTTGATTTGGTGTCGCCTTCTCGCTGCGGAGAAGCGAAAATTGATGTGAAAATTGAAAACAATACCTGGTTTTCTCCATTGTTTTTCAAATAAAAGCACTCAGTCGTACTTGCAGTCGCAGGGCTCTGATCTCTCTCCTCCCTGCTCCTCTTCCCAGGCGGCGGAAGCGCGACGAGGACAGGCACGACATCAACAAGATGAAGGGGTACACCCTGCTCTCCGAGGGCATCGACGAGATGGTGGGCATCATCTACAAGCCCAAAACCAAGGAGACCCGCGAGACCTACGAGGTGCTGCTGAGCTTCATCCAGGCGGCTCTCGGGGACCAGGTGAGGACGGGGACACCTCGGGGCGGCTGCCTCTGCTCCGGTTGACAGTCGGCTTCACATGAGCCAGCACCGTGCCCACGTGGCCAGAAAAGCCAACGGCATCTTGGCCTGTATTCAAAACAGTGTGACCAGCAGGGCCAGGGAGGTGATCATCCCCCTGTACTCGGCACTGGTGAGGCCGCACCTCGAGTGCTGTGTTCAGTTCTGGGCCCCTCACTATCAGAAGGATGTTGAGATTGTGGAGCGTGTTCAGAGAAGAGCCACAAGGATGGGGAGGGCTCTGGAGAACAAGGCTGATGAGGAGCGGCTGAGGGAACTGGGCTTGTTTAGCCTGGAGAAGAGAAGGCTGAGGGGAGACATCATCACCACCTGCAACTGCCTCAAGGGAGCTTGTGGAGAGGTGGGTGCTGGGCTCTTCTCCCAGGTGATGGGGGATAGAACAAGGGGAAACGGCCCCAAGCTGTGCCAAGGGAGGTTCAGGTTAGAGATAAGGAGGAAGTTCTTTCCTGAGAGGGTCGTCAGAAGCTGGCACAGGCTGCCCAGGGAGGTGGTGGAGTCACCATCCCTGGATGTGTTTAAGGAGCGGGCAGATGAGGTACTTAAGGATATGGTTTAGGGGGTAGACAGGAGCGGTTGGACGTGATGATCTCAGAGGGCTTTTCCAACTGAGTGATTCTGTGATTCTGTGGTTGAGGATTCAGAGCCTGTGAGGTGTAAAATCTGACACATTTGGGTGTTTGACTCCCTCTCTGTGATCCCATGAGGTGTTTTCACTCTTGGTGGTGGCTTTTGGGCTTGGGGATGTTGCAGTGATGCCGTTGTTGGGGTGGCCTTTTGGTGCCTAAATGAGGGTCCAGAAATAGGAGGGGCCATCCCCGTGCCCCTCACATAACAAATTTGGTCTCCATGTGACCGCTGCTCTGTCCGCAGCCGCGGGACATCCTGTGCGGAGCCGCCGACGAGGTCCTGGCCGTGCTGAAGAACGAGAAGCTGCGTGACAAGGAGCGCCGCAAGGAGATCGATCTGCTGCTGGGCCAGACCGACGACACCCGCTACCACGTCCTGGTGAACCTGGGCAAGAAGATCACAGATTACGGCGGAGACAAGGAGATCCAGAACATGGGTGGGTGCGGGCAGCGGCTCTGGCGACGGGGCTGGCAGAAATTCAGGTTCCCGGTGCCAAACCCGGCCTTGCTCCGGGGCTGTGTTTGCACGCAGAGAAGGCAGAAATAACATTTCGAGTCCTAAACCCCACATCCTTTGCATCTTTTGGTTTGGGAACCCCGTGCTTGTGTTTTTTTCCGCTGAATTAATTGCGCTGTCCCTTTGCCAGATGACAACATTGATGAGACGTACGGCGTGAACGTGCAGTTTGAGTCCGATGAGGAGGTACCAGAGCCTGCAGGGTCTGCCCCATCCCCTCGCTCCCAGCAGGGCCCACCTTGGTCCCTGTTTTCCTTGGGTAGTGGGCATCGAGCTGGGATTTCTCCACCGGGAAGGAGAAGCTGGGTTATTTTAGATGCCGCTTGCTGGCTCAGGGAGGATTTGTTGCTTATCCTGCTAATCCGAGGCTTAGCGTGAGTCAGCGCGATGGAAACCAGATGGTGATATTTAGATCCTGACAGATCGGGGAGGAAGGGAGAGGTTCAAAGGCTGTAGAAATGCTCCCCGGGGTTGGTTTTTTTTGGAAAAGGCTGAGGAAAATGATAAGAGTGACAAACATGAGGTTGGTGGAGGAGTTGCTGGCAAAAAACCTCTGTGTAAAGAGTAAAAATAAGCTGCTCACGTGGCGTTTACCTGAGCAGCGGCGCCGTGTCCCTGTTAAAAGCACAATCCGGGCCGTTTTCCCTCGGGATCGAGTTGCCAGATCATTCATTTCCTCTGACGTTTGCCAAAGCCGCTCACAAAACCCCTCTCCCGACAGGAAGGCGATGAGGACATCTACGGCGAGGTGCGGGACGAGGCGTCCGACGACGACATGGAGGGGGACGAAGCCGTCGTCCGCTGCACCCTCTCGGCCAACGTGAGTCAGCGGGGAGCGCGTGGAACCTGGGCTTGGGGTCACAGAATCCCAGAGGGTTAGGGATTGGAAGGGACCTCCAAAGCTCATCCAGCCCAATCCCCCTGCCGGAGCAGGAACACCCAGATGAGGTTACACAGGAAGGCGTCCAGGCGGGGTTTGAATGTCTGCAGAGAAGGAGACTCCACAACCTCTCTGGGCAGCCTGGGCCAGGGCTCTGTCACCCTCACTGAGAAGAAGTTTCTTCTCCAATTTCAGTGGAACCTCCTGTGTTCCAGTTTGTGTCCATTACCCCTTGTCCTATCATTGTTTGTCACCGAGAAGAGCCTGGCTCCATCCTCGTGACACTCACCCTTGAAATATTTATAACCATGAATGAGGTCTCCCCTCAGTCTCCTCTTCTGCAAACTAAAGAGCCCCAGCTCCCTCAGCCGCTCCTCAGAAGGGAGATGCTCCACTCCCTCTATCATCTTTGTAGCCCTACGCTGGGGTCATTGGTGGAGAAACGGGGTCAACAAAGGGGGTTAAGGTGGTTTGGGGGTGGAGGGGAGCCTTGAAGCTGTTGTGTGCTGGAGGCCAAAACGAATATTAATGAAATTAATGGAATTAGCAGCTGCAGAATTGCATCTGCGGGGTCTCTGCTGCTCTGCCTTGGTAGAGAAAGGCCCCAAACGCTTGCCTGGGGTCGTGTGCCTGCGTTTCTCTTGCAGGTTAATAACATTTCCGTGGGTTTTTCTTAAGCTGGTGGCATCGGGCGAGCTGATGAGTTCGAAGAAGAAGGACCTGCACCCTCGAGACATCGACGCCTTCTGGCTGCAGCGGCAGGGGAGACGCCTTCATGGC
>NW_010188628.1:3654-7447 GCF_000695765.1 Mesitornis unicolor
CCATCGTCTCCCAGAAGAAGGCGGACGAGGTGCTGGAGATCCTGAAGGTCAGATCTGCGGGGTGGCAGCGGTCTCGCCATGCCTCTTGTGTCTGGGTGACAGGAATTTACCCCACATAACTCATTACTTCTGGTTTTTCAAATTAAATGTGATTATAAATATGCCACATTGGCCTCCAAGAGAGAGAAACGCTGGGCTAGGCTGGGCCTGGTCTTGATTTGAAGAGGAATCTCCTCCTGAGGGGAAGATGCTGGGGTTTTTGTCGGTGTTTGCTGGGAGATCGTCGTGCCTGGGGTCTGTTTTCCTGCTAATTTTGGAGCCGATGCTCGTGAGCGCTGGGCACGGTGACTCACAGTGGAAGGAGGGAGTCGATGGGGTTTTTAGGTGCCTGGCGTCACGTGGAGCTGCTGTTCGGCTCCGTTTCAGTTTAGCTGTGTGCGGAGCAGGGAATTCTTGCTCCATGGGGCACAGTCGTGACTGATTTCTCACTTCTCCTCCTCCCAGACTGCGAGCGATGACCGCGAGTGTGAGAACCAACTCGTGCTGCTCCTGGGCTTCAACACCTTCGACTTCATCAAAGTCCTGCGGCAGCACCGCATGATGAGTGAGCGACGTTCACATTAACACCCCCTCCTTGTTGTTTCCTTGCTGACCTGACGTGATTTCAGGCCTTTTAACACCCACCAGTGCTACTTTACAAAGCTTGCACCCTTGTTACTTGCTCCTTTCTTCGGCTTCAACCCTCAACCCTTCCCTTGCAGTCCTCTACTGCACTTTGCTGGCCAGCGCGCAAAGCGAAGCTGAAAAGGAGAGGATAATGGGGAAGATGGAGGCAGATCCCGAGCTGTCCAAGTTCCTGTATCAGCTGCACGAGACGGAGAAGGAGGATCTCATCCGGGTAGGGCTGCGGGGAGGACGAGGAGGGCGTTGTGGGATCCTTGCTGCCGCCTGCGGTCGCCGTGGGGCTGCGTTTGTGAGCGAGGAGCCTGCTGACTCAGCTGGGAGCGTAAAACCATAGGAAACGTTGCTCGGGTGATGGCTGAGGCTCGGCTGAGAGGGTGATCCCACTTCTTATTTCTGAAGCACTCAGGCGTCTGCTTTCCCACCAAAACCTGCAAACATCTGCAGGTTTGGTGTCTTTATGTGGGTGTTAAGTGTCACGAAACGGCCCCGCGGGCTGCAGGAAACCACCCTCATCACCTCTGATCCACCCCGATCACCTGGGGCTGGAATGTGACACTGAGTGGGTTTATTGGCGTGCAGGATCAGCTCTGCTTGGCCTTTGGATGATATTTAGGGGTTGTGTTTTGGGGGTTTAATACCGTTTTCCTGCTTTATTGCTAGAAAAACACATGGTTATGTTGAAGAGGGGCCAGTTTGGCCTCTGTGTGTTTGAGGAGCGCTGCACATTTGTGTCTTCACTCCCTGCTTCCTTTCATCCGCTGTCCTCGGGGGCAGTTTATGCCCCAGCCTTGGGGACACCAGTTTCTACTGCCAAAAATGAGCGGGTTTGGTTACGTGAATGCCTGTGCTTGAAGGAAATCGCGGTGTGTGGCACCCTGGTGGTGTGGGATTGCAGAGTGCGGAGCTGCGTGTGACAGGAGAGCCCACGCAGGAGGCTCACAGCTCTTCAGGGTTGAAATCTCCTTTGACACAGGAGGAACGCTCCCGCCGGGAACGCGTTCGCCAGTCCCGGATGGATACGGACTTAGAGACCATGGATCTGGACCAAGGAGGAGAGGTAAAACTCCTTGAAATCTGTTCCTAGCCCTTCTGATGAGCATCCTCAGTCCAAAAAGCCTAGTTAAAGTGGTGTGGGCAGGCAGACACCAAGAATAAGCCCCCGATGTCCTAAAGGGGCGCTCGCCGGTTGGATGCCGTTGCTTTTCCCTCGGCGCCAGGGTGAAAATGCCCCTTTCCCGTTGCTGTTTGCAGGCGCTGGCTCCCAGGCAGGTGCTGGACTTGGAGGACCTGGTGTTTGCCCAGGGCAGTCACTTCATGGCCAACAAGCGCTGCCAGCTCCCCGACGGCTCCTTCCGCCGGCAGCGCAAGGGCTACGAGGAGGTGCACGTGCCCGCCCTGAAACCCAAACCTTTTGGCTCCGAAGAGGTGGGTGGCCTCTGTTCCTCCTTATTTAGCACCAGATGCGTTGAGTGACTCGGTGACAGATGTCACCTACCTGGACGGGGTCCCCCACAACGTCTTTCTCCCTAAATTGGAGAGATGGGGAAGAATTGGATGAGGAATTGGCTGCGTGGTTGCACCCAGGAGCCCAGGTCAAGGGCTCAGTGTCCAGATGGAGACCAGTGATGAGTGGTGGTCCATACTGGGACCAGTGCTGTTTAATATCTTCATTAATGACACAGTGGCATCGAGGACACCCTCAGCACCTTTGCAGTGTGAACCTCAGGAGGTTCAACAAGGCCAAGTGCAAGGTCCTGCACATGGGTGGGGGTAATCCCTGGTACCAGCACAGGCTGGGGGATGAAGGGGTGGAGAGCAGCCCTGCAGAGAAGGATCTGGGGGTGCTGATTGATGAGGTGGTGATTGGAGGGATGGAGAGCACCTCTGATGTGAGGAAATGCTGAGAGAGTTGGGGCTGTTCAGCCTGGAGAAGAGAAGGCTCTGGGGGGACCTTATAGCGACCTTCCAGGACCTGAAAGGGGCCTGTAAGAAATCTGGGGAAGAGCTGTTCACTGGGGCATGGAGCAATAGGATGAGGGGGAATGGTTTTAAACTGGAAAAGGGGAGATTTAGGTTGGATCAGAGGAAAAAGCTCTTCCCCATGAGGTGGTCGATCACTGCACAGGTTGCCCAGAGGTGGTGCAGGCCCCATCCCTGGAGATATTCAAGGCCAGGCTTGACGGGGCTGTGAGCAACCTGGTCTGGTTCAAGATGTCCCTGCTCACTGCAGGGTTGGACTGGATCAGCTTTAAAGGTCCCTTTCCCCCCAGCCCATGCTGTGGTTCAATGAGCTGTTGCCGATATCGTGACAGACGCTTCCCGAGACTCACACAGGCTCTCTCAGCTTTCTCAAAGCAGCGTTATTTTAAGCCCAGGGATTTCACGTGCCTGCCCAGGGTTCCTGATTTCTGGTTTCTCACTTCTGGAGTGCGCATCCTGTGCTGCTGCTTTCAGTCTCGGGGCTCCCCCAGCCCTGGATTTCTCCCCCGTCTCTGCAGTGTGTGGTGTGGGATGTGGATCTGGCCGCGTCGTGGCGCGCCTCGTGCTAAATCACCTCTTTTGATCGGCGCCAGCAGCGGAAACGTGGTCTGATCTGTCCCGTCATGAAAACACGGTGGGGATTTGCTTTTCAGATGGCGTAGCCAACGATGACTTGTACTCATTAGAGCACACAGCCCAGCTAACGAGCCTCGTTTGATCTCCCAACCTGCCCTGCCATCCCCTGGCTTCTCTTGGGGCCGTCTGGAGCCAACATGACCCTGCTACACCCCGGGGTGTCTCTGAGGCCTCCCATGTGCCCTGCGACTTGAACAAAGGCGTTGACTTTGATGTTTTCCCTTTGCAGCAACTGGTTTCTGTGGAAAAGCTGCCCAAATACGCACAGACCGGGTATGAGGGTTTTAAAACGATGACCCGCATTCAGAGCAAGCTCTACCGCGCCGCGCTGGAGTCGGATGAGAACCTGCTGCTGTGTGCTCCCACGGTAAGGGAGCCTCTGGGAGGAGGAATCTGGAAGAGTTTTACCCCAAAAGGATTAAAAAAAGAGGTTTTATTTCTAGAAATACTGGTATTTATAGAAATATATGAAGAGCTATATGTTATATTAATA
>NW_010188629.1:0-39360 GCF_000695765.1 Mesitornis unicolor
GGTGGGAGGGATGTGCCGAGCCCAGCAGGTTGGGGCTCGCGCGGGGTTTCGGCTTTGTGCGACAGCTTTCTGGAAGGGGGGCTTTGTGCTGCCTGGGAGCACCCGTCACATTGTCCGGGCGGCCGCTGGGTCAGCAATCCCATTTCAGGGGAAATCTCCCTGCTGCTGCTGCTGCAAATGTGGCAGATGAAAAGCACAATGGTGTTTACAGGGACAGCGGGACGAGGATTCAGTACAACGTACGTGTTAAAATACCAGCGGTGTTTTCTGCGCTGACACACAGATGATTTCCTCCCCTCGTACCCACAGGTATCTAGACAGATATTACAAACACCTTGGCCTTTTACATTCACGCTTACTCCAGACAGAGTCTCCTGCAGCAAGATGTGACCTGAAGTTACCAAAACTCAAAGTTTTGATGAGCCAGCAGGGCCATGGCCGAGCCGAACTGCTGCAAAGCCTCAAATGCTCCCTCGGCCCTGCCGCAGCTTCTGGATTTCTCTGCGCTTTGGCTTCACCACCCAACCAAGGCATGTTGCCCCAAACCCAGGCAATTTTAACTAGGGACAAGCACCCTCATGTCTACCCCTGCTCAGTAGGTTTAACATCACATTATCAGCTGCACTTGGTCTGTTCAACACAGGCCCATTTCACTTTGGCTGTGTAATGTGGTGACAAAGTGAGGCAACTGTGAACCGAAAGAAAGGGATGAAACAATTCCTAAGACTTACCGCAGGGGATGGGAGAGTTGTCCCCCTGCTCTTCTTTTTATGTCACCGCTCCTTAGTGACTGGTGATCAGGTGGGTAGTTGTCTTGGGTCATCTATCTCGGAATATCCCGGGCTTTCACATCCTCCAATCCTCTTGAGCAGAGAGAAAGGGAAAAAAAACAACAAAACAAAACAAAGAACCCAAAAGATAACCAAAGGAAACTATGACCACAGGTGCAAGTGAAAGACTGAGAAACAGGCCTCGAATTAGTGTAAACATGGTGGGTGAGAACCAAAACAAAAAGATCTCACCAGGTACTGCAAGGAAAATAACTCCATTCCAGCTAAAGCTATAATATCAACTTGTTTTCACTAAATCTATCACTGCAGTCCTCTCAGATATGCAGCCCCGCTGAACTGAAAATGGAATTCTACAGCTCAGTCCCAGCCAAACCAGGACAGTGGTTTGTAGGTACATCAGTAGGATGTCTGCAAGGTACAGTGGGATCCTTTGCTGTACAATGTTACGAGTAGCTTTTTCTACCTGCATGCAGGGATGTTTCACAACCAGGATGCCAGACTGGTCCCAGTGCAGGATTACCATATGCGCATCGTCGCAGGCACGCCTGCAATGTGCTGACAGTGGGCATTGCCCTAATGTGGTGTAGGTTTGTACTGAGGCGGCGGGGAGTCTTTGGTGAGATGGAATACAATCTGAAATCCCTGTCTTCCGCAGGTGCCTAATCCTGGCTCGCCGGGCTCGCGGCTGGAGTTTGTTTTGCTTGGTTTTTTTACATTTGAGGACTGCGAGACTGCCTATGGTCAGGTCATCATTTCCCAGTTGTGTAAAGCTTGGGAATAGGGCAGCATCTCACAGCTTTGCAAATATTTTGGGCTAGATTCTAGGCATTCTGCATTTAGATTACCAAGAAAACTGTGCAGGCTAGATGAGAGGAATCCGCCAATATTTCTTACACAACATTTTCAGTATATTTGTGTCAAATAAGAAAAATCTGCCTTGCAAAAGCAACATTGTGTACAAAAACAAATGTAAAAGTGGACTTCTTTGCAAAGAACTGAATTTAGTTCCCAGTCACCTCGTTCTGTCTTTCCACCTCCCCATTGAAACAGAAGATGAAGGTCCTCATGGACCTTCCCCTCTTGGCAAACTCCCTCAGGAAGTTTTTACTTTCTAATCAACCAGTGATTTCCAGGAGGCCATTTGGTATTTGATAATGAGGATCACAGATATCACATTGCTTAGCGTTTTTCCCACAATGAAAAGATCTATTCCCAAAGTGCCCATCCATGTCTGTACACAGCCACGTCTTTCTGCCTGTCCCCTCACCTCGTAGGGAAGCTGTGCATTACTCTCTGTTTCTGGACAGAAAATAAAATATCTAGAAGAGCCCCAATAACCTTACCATTTTCTACTTTTAGGAAGCCATTCAGATTTGTGCCTCAGCACAGCAGAAGTGCACATGTGGGACAGGGAGAGTGGAGAGATGACAGTCCCTCCTCTGATAGGCTGATTCTTTCTCAGTCCGGAGACCCAGAACTCAGATGCACCAAACTTCAGGTCCCTTAACAGATGTGGTCCCCTGGTCTTGGTGGGAGGAGCCACATCTTGGTCTGATTCCAGCCACCATTTAGTAAAGTTGTCAGATTGCTCTGACTAACCTCAGCCACCGGGACACTGCTGGCAGGTGGGAACAGCTGGACCAGATATGCCGCTGCACATTCCCTTTTCTGGTACCAGCTGTGGCTCACCTTGAACAAGTCATCTGGTTAATGATGCTACACTAAACCTGAACAGCCCATGGCATGGAGCAGCAGCTGGAGCAGGGGGCAAACTCCTGGCAGCCTCACAGCCTGCTCCTGATGAAGTGAGGAGCGAAGACAGAAAATAATCTACAAGGACTGATGGCCAGAGGTGTGGAGAAGACAGGAGGATGGAGGCCATTTCACTTGCTGAATGACACAAAAAAGGAAATTTGAGAAGCAAACCTGAAAATTGGTCCCATGGTAACAGTTCTGGGTTACTCAAAGAGAGAGCACTGATTTAGGCAAAGTCATTCCATGTTCCGTGTAGCCTCTCCTTGTAGCGTCCTGTTTTAAATCCATCATTTAAGCTTTGTTCACCTCTGCTATTCCCCTAACACTATTACAGCCTGCAATCTAGTGCTTAACTGGGTAGGACTGAAATGCCATTTTGCTCTGAAACATTGCTTTTTCATTCCTAAGGGGGGAAGGAAAGTCTCAGAGAGAAGAGGGGGATATGATGAAACTTGATTCAGTGGTACTAGCAGTCTCAGCACTCAAGATAAATAAAACAGTGGGGAAATGGAAATGTGGTCAAAGCCATAGCACTCACTTCTGGTAAAGTCAGAGGACGCTTCTGCTCCTTTGAACGGGACATTCTGTGTGCCTTCTTTTGAGGCTGTTTGCTCTGCAGGATATAATTCAGGACTCACTGGGCCGGAGTGGAGCAGCTGTGAGTCCAACATGTCGTGTGGTTAGGACATTTATGCAGGGAAAAAAGTCCTTCTTGTCCTTGCTCATGTAGAACAGTTTTGGAGCTCAAGCTGGAACTTGGCTCTCCTGTTTGAGTCTCAAGGAGGCAACATAAGAAAGTTATGGGGTAACATTACTGCCCCAACGAGTTTGCCCATGTCTTGTGTGACCCTGGATCCCATGGGTGCATCAGGTTTGTTTATCATCCCACTGTAGCCTAGCTCCCCTGTTCTCCCCCTGCTGAGCTGGTGGATCCCAGCTAGGTTTAACAGGAAGGAGGACTCTGAAGGGCTCATGCCAGTCAGTGCTGAGGCAGTGCTGGAGTCACGTAAAGAATGCAAGACTGGCACACAAGTCGTATGGACAGCTTCTGGCACCTGAGCTGGTCCTGTCTGGCTTGTGTTCTAGCTTGGCAGTCTAAAGGAAAGGAGCGACAAAAGTCATTTTACAGTAGGAGAAGAGATGGTCACTGAGCTGAAATACTCATGGCCAGGCTTAGCAATGTCATGTAGGATGCAGGACACTGTACCCAGCACACTCTGCCTGCACCAAAACCATCCTTGCCCAATATTCTTCCAGACCAAGTAGCAGGAGATTGCAAATCACAATTAAGAAAATGACAGCGCAAAAAAGAGTCCATCTGACGGGTGTTTTGCTTAGAAATACCTTTATTTTATAAAGCCACAGTTCGTTCTGTAAAGTTTTACCACACTTATAAAAAAGGGACTGACAATTCTGAGGGAGAAAAGAAAAGCTGAAAACATTTCTTGTAATTCAGGGTTACACAAAGGTTATATTTATAATATATATATTTATTTATAATTTGGAGACAGTAGAGATGAAACTGCAATATGCGGGCAGCTGCGGGGTCAGATTTCAGAGACTTGCTCGTGTCCTACAAACAGCGTTTCTTGACAGAAGGGGTTCACGAGGACCATCCCACTGTCACGGTAGTCGCCGTTGGCAGGGGAGCGTGGCTCGGGGAGGTGGGCCTACGGGAAACACAGAGAAGCAGGGTGAGCAATGGACTGCTATTTTTATCGCTTCTCCCAATCCTCCAAAAGTGCCTGAATTTTGGAGACCCCAGCTCCTGGAGAGCTAAGTTTGGTGAGCTGGTTTTGCCCTTCTTCAGGCAGTAGGGGTTGTGAGTGAAGGGCTCCTCTGACAGTCAGGCTGATTCTTTCTCAATCTGGGGACCCAGAACTGAGGTGCACCAAACTTCAGGTCCCTTAGCAGAATATGGACTTTAAACTTCAGGTCCCTTAGCAGAATATTGACATTCACATTCTTTTTGTTTTATTTTGGTTTGTTTTTTGTTTTTTTCACTTTCATGACACACTGCAACAGTTTCCTGTCTGTCAGTTGCGCTTGACTACTCAAAGATGCATTTTCAGCTTTTTTTTAAGCTCAGAAAACCACATATATGGTTCCAAGCCACCCAAGCATTCCCCAGTTCAGTTATATTCTGACCAGGTTTAAATGACTCAGATGACAGCTTTTTGGGACTGTGGTATATGTGAAGAGGCCTATCATTCAATTCTTGGTGAGTCTTGACCGGGACCTGCCTTAGCTCGAGCAACTTGATTGCCAGCAAAGTGGGGTTAATGAAGCACCTGTGAGTGCTTGTCTAGTCACATCTCAGGGGTTCCTTTCTAAACACTTTTTTAAAAAAATTAATAAGATGAGTTAGCTGATCTGAAAAACACTTTAGCATAAACCCAAAATCTCCACTATTTCTAGGTTTTACATACCTTTGAACTAAGCTGAATTACTCTTCTCTGCCTCTGAGACCAGAGAATACATTTCTATCAGTAGCATCACCTGCCCATATATGAATAATCCCACTGAACCACTCAGATCCCTTAAGTAAAGGCTGATGCGTATTCACCACCACTACACACTCTCCTATATAGATGTTTCAGTTGCTTATATAGTGGTAACTCTCACCCCCTTAACAGGTATTTAGGAAGCTACAGGCAGCTCCTAAGACATAAAAGCACAAAATTTCTTTGCATTATTAACTCTGACTACCCCCCTTATCTGATGCTGTGAGGGACATGCACAACAGGCAGATCAGAAGGACTGACTGTCAGTAACAAGCCAGCCCAAAGAGCTCTCCTAAGCCATTATGTTATGGCTCTCTCCTAAGCCATTATGCTATGGCTAGACATTGGCCATAAGGCACAAAAGGAAGAGAAACTCGGGAACAAATTCACCTAGAGGTGGTTAACTCCTGTGACCACACAGCAATATGGAACATATCGGCAATGGCTGGGAATAGGATGGCAATCTGGTTTTGGTAACATATTTATCCCATCTTATACAGGTGTAGGGGTGAGTCCTTCTCAAAAAGCTGTTTCCCTGAATATGCATAGGGATTTCAAGGCTTTATTAATATGACTTCCTTTCCCCTTCTCCCAGTATGGCTTCAGTTACAGTTTTCAGACACTAGTTCTGCAAGTGAGGTACCTCTGAAGTCTCCAGGGACTGGATCTCTCTCGGTAACTCTACAGCATGCCTGTTGAAGTAGTCCATGGTAATGGCATTATTCCAATAGCTCAGGTTGTTTTCTGGGTTAGATGTCTTTTTCTTCCTCCTCATGCAGCAGACTGTCAGCAGAACTGCTGTCAATAGAAACATGTCAAAAATATGGTTATTTCCTTTCATCAGGACTGTGGATTTGGTTTTTAGGTTACTTAAGGAGAGGACTGGTGACCTTCATTCATATGATTTACTCTTAGTCAGACCTTGCTCTCTCCTAACAAACCCACTCAATTAAGTCAGAATCTGGGCCAAGTAGATGAGGCTTTGGGCTTGGCAGAATAGGCAGTTTTTACTTTTTGCTGTAAGTTTATAATCTCCAAGCTGTGGCTGCCTGGCTAATGAAAAGCTTTGGTGTTGTAACTGATGGTATTTCAATACCTAAGCAGGGATCTATAGACTCTCTAGGACAGAGGGCACTCACCAGGGACTGCGAAGGAAGCCTCTGCACAGATCTTTTCTGTTTCTAGCGTGTTCAGATGCTGCAGCGACGAGCACATTAGTAAATGGGCAGTGAGAGACACCTGTCCTAGGCTTCAATACCGAACTCATAAACACACGTAGTTGCACGTCTTCGATACCAAAAGCTTCTGCCCAGATGCGCCACTGATCCCTGTCTCTGTCACCTGCTAGTCATAACTTGGATATTGGGTACTTTGTGACCATGCTCCAAAACATCAGCAAGGGGAACAGAGGGGCTCCTGAGCAGAATGAGACAGTGGTGGGGTGGCGTGAAGATCCCCTCTAGCACCTGTCTCACATAGCTTACGCTTCTAGGGTAGCATTAACCCAAAGCTGGGGTTTTCCCGCCTGTCTCCATCAGCTCTATCAGGATGTGGGATCTACTGATAAGTGTAATCTGTAATTCCTCACATTTGCCTGGGTACTGGTGGTGTCTGAGCCTGGCTTTTTTTCTTATCTGTGGACCACAGTTAAGCTGCTGCAATCTGAAATATTTGAGCTCAAAGCAGAGCAGTTAGGCAGGATGAAGTGACCAGCAAGTGAAACTCGTTGACAGAGTTGTTGGTCTGGTCTCAAGGCCACAGGCACCCCCCTGACTGCAGAAAGGCCACGATCATGTCCCTCCAGCCAAACGCAAGCTGGCTGAGTGTTATTTTCTGGAACTGCTTTCGGTTTAGTCATCTCTGTTGCAATTCGGATGGGTAACCTTGGCAATTTTATGAAAGCCAGGCAAACCCACTGTAACAAACTTACTGGTCCCACTGATCCTTGCTCAGTCAGAAGCTGAGGTACGTACAAAGGTTTGTTCAGAGGAGCAATGCATAAGCTCTGTGTGCTTATCTTACACCTGTGCAATTAATTGACCAGTTGTGCTAGTAATCTACCTGATTTATACAGACAGGTAGCTGGACACGTACTTACTTTGATTTGTACCTGTGAAATAGAGAATGCCCTGCTGTAAATTCACTCCATTATTTCTAAACCCCTCATGGTAGGAAAGAAGAGAGAAAATATTCATGAAGCAGAAAAATACATTCTTTTCTCAGCTACAGCCAAAATTATTTATTAGAATTCTAGCACAGAGGGAAGAAAAGACTGCAGAGAGGTCAAAGATGCTTTGTATGTTTTGACAAACATCACAGCTACCCATATGCTGTGGGTCTAATTTCTTATCCCATCTACTCACATAAAACGGCAATACAAAAAACCATGGCTAGAGCTCCATTTAAAACAAAAGAATAAGCTACTAAGAAAAAAAAATAATGGGTTTGATATCAGGCAGCTTATGTCTCATTCTAAGGAAAAGGTGAGCTTATGCTTTAAATCTTCCAAAACTAATGGAAAAATCTCCTGCACTGTTCCTGCATGTTTCAGAAAAGCAGGTCATTATCAAACTTACTATCATCTTTGACTTGTATTGTTTCGGTCTTCCTATCACCAATAACTTCATTTGCAGGCAGCCCAACAGCGCGACTCCACCCATAGGCAGGCACCCATGGGGCCACCAGAACTGCTCTCCCTGCCCGGGGAAATGCCTATCCTCCCAAAGGGCTGCATCTTCACTCCCTACTTTGCTGCTACCCTCTTGGTGTCCCAGCCCAGACTGCAGGCTCGTTAAGATTAGAAGGTGAAGCAGGACCTACATTTAGTCCTCCCCTCCACAGACCATGGAACTTTTTGGTACTCCAGCAATAAGTGCTCCCTAAGGAGCACAGTGTTTCCTGAAGGTGCCTGGGGATACAAGAGCCCCTCCTAAAGCCAACTCTATCAATGTGCAAATATTTTGAAAGCCTGAGGTTTTATAGCTTGTAGAATGTTGTGGCTGCTGACAGGGAAGTATCAGATTTGGGTTTTGGAGGCTCTAAAGCCAGTGTCACTCAGTCGGGAGAGATATGGTTGCTATACAGCAATAATGCTCTCTCCCTTCATTATGGTCTTCGCCTCCAACCTTAGTGCACAAACAAGCAAACAGATAGATGACTGTGGAAAACGGGTTCCTGAGCTTCCTCAAATACAACATATTTTAGCTGCTGCAATTCAAAGCAGAGAAGTCCCGATTTAAGAGCGAGAGAGGACAGCAGGATTGGAATGGGAGTATTCCTTCTTCATCTCATATTAACTACACTTTTTGGGGCATATTTTTAGTGAAATTAATGTAGCTAGAAAGAGGACTCACTCCCAGATCAATACTAGAACAGGGTTCCCCTGTAACCCCTATCCTTTGTCCTGCTGCTAGTCTGGAGGGAGAAGAGTCAATGCACACGCTCAGGGGCTAAGAACTGCTGATGAGCTCCGGCTCTGACACTGGCCCCTTCCTGGCCCTAAGGCAAATTACGTCTGCATTATCTGTCCCCCCAACCCATGAAACTGGGCATAATACATCCCACAAATGGGAGAAATGAGATTCTCACAGATTTACGGGTTTCTAGGCTGGTGGGAACATGTCCATCCTCTGCTGTCACCTGCACACTACCTGCACACCAGAAGACTTTCATCTGTTAACCATAAGCTGTATTGAAGGTACAGTGCATCTCACAGGAAAACACCCAGCTTCATTTAAAGCCATGGAGTGACCAGATATCCATCCCATTCCCACAAAGTTTGTTTCAATACTTAATTTCTATTGTGAGGACATGTTTACATTCCCCTTGTTGTGTAAATACCTCCAGCTTTATCCGCCACTTCCTCAATCTCCTTTTGCTTTTTGTATTCAAAACTTCCCCTATGTTATCAGAAATGTCCCCCATATATGTGGGCTTCAGTCTCTTCTTGGACTACGTGATTACACAAGTGGAGTTATGCTGAATTTCTCAGCTCTTAAATCATTCCCATGGCTCTTTTCTAATTTTCCAATCTTTTTTTTTTTTTAAAACATAAACCACCAGGATTATACACCATGTTCAATATTGCCCTCATAAATGCAGTGTAATGAGATCATACCAACTCCCTACAGTTTCCTGATAAGTCTTCTGTCTTTTCTTTCAACTCACTTAAATATTTACCAGCCTTATATAGCTGCATACCTCCTTCCCACACTCTCCAACTCCCACATAAAACACAATGTTAACAGACCTCAATGTTGCAAGCACTTATAAGTCAGGAGTTATTCAGACCGACAGATATTAATTTACTTCTCCCTATGCCTGCAGATCACCATATAAACTAAGTTTCTACAGAACACTAGCCTCAATGACTAAAATAGCGGGTTTTCCGTATTTCTTTCCATTTCCCTCATTGACTGTGGCTGTCTATAGTAGTGCAGCCTTAGCTGTACCACAGGTATCAGGATGGGTTTGGTTACTGATCACAGCTGGCTACATCGGGAGACAGGAGGCTCTCCTCCAGCTCAGTCTGAGCTCACACCTGGGGATCAGACTCAGGGCTTCGGATTCCTCTTGCTTCAGACTGGGAAGCAAAACATTCATAGGTTTTGCTGTGGAGAAAGTGGGTGAGATAATTTTGGAACGCGTGCCAGTGCACGAAATGTGAGCTAAGTGGGGTTAGGTCCAAGGCAATTCTTCAAATATTCTTTGAGTTCTGCTGACGCCCGCATTCGGGGGCTCAGCTTTCCTCTCGTGTTTTCCCGTGTCAGCAGAACTGCCTGAATGAATTGACTTCTGCGCATCTGATTTGTAAGTTTCTGTTCTTCTCCATTTTATTGTGTCATCCTGTAATTAGAGAGATGTAAGTACCGGGAGCTGAAGGACTGGGATGGTGGGGTTTAAAATAAATTCATATTGTGTCTTATTCTGCATTGTAGAGACTGGCACCCACACGTACAATGCACGTGCACAACAATGTTCAAGGCTGCCTGAAGACCACCACAAAAAAACCCCTCAAACTGTGACATGCAGAAAATACTGATATCAGTGTTATATATGACTTTGCTTTTCTGGGAATGCAATGATACAGAATCCTTCAGTTCTGCAGCCTTCAAATGGCGTTAGCAACATCACCTCCCTTATTTATACCATGAAACTGAGGTACCAAAAGGTGAAATGATTTCCCTAGGTTCACACAGTAGATGTGTCTTGCACATTCCTATTCAAAGCATTCTTTTCCTGACTAGCATTTTAAAGGATTTCAGTGGGATTCAGAAACCTATGCATCCATAAAGAAATATGTACTATAAGGACAGAGAGGGTAAATCCCATCTTTTATTTCAGAAGGTGATCTCCTGAGGCCCAGATCTTAATGCTAGTGCTATAGCCACTGAGCCATGCCACGAGCACCAGCGGGACCTGGCAGTCCTCAGTGGGGCTCAGATGTCAGGTCACAGCGATGCTGAACAAGCTCTTCTGCCTCCTGCTCTTAGGTGCAAATCCCCACAGCAGTGATGGGCCAGCGAGGAGCCCTGGCAGGTTCTTTCCTCCATGAGGAGAAACTCAGCATCCCAGACACTTCTTCCAGTGGGGACGAGAAGCCAAGGGCACCAGCGGTCACTCTCTAGCAGGTCACCTCCCCTGCTATGGAAGTTAAAATCCCCACAGGTTTTCATTTAACAGGTGCCTGTCAATAAAAGGTGTGAGAGTGAGCAGTATGAGGGACCCTACTGCACCATGTGTTGGAGAAGGACAGCTGTGTCTTTGCAGCATGGTGGTGTGGTGTGTTTTCCTTTCTGAAGATTTTGGGCAGCAGGAGTTGTGCCCAGAAGCCCCTGAGGAGGAAGGCTTTTCCAGCCTCCTCACCACGCCTTGCGCAGGGGAGGGATTATGGGGAAAGGCACAAGAAGAGTGCCTCCTGGCAGAGGAGAGATGCGCTGGCCACTGCGCAGCTCAGCAAGGGCTCTGGAAACAGCCCAGAGGCCAGCAAGCTGGCTCAGGGCACTCCTCATTAGCAGAAGGAGAGAGCTGAGTTAATGAGATTCCTACAGCTCTGCAGTCATGCCCAGGCTCCAGTTCCTCACCTCTTTCCACTTCTTTCCAGGCTGTGTTGCTAACTTCCCTGCCTTGGGGCCGCCTCTCCTTCTGGTACAGGGCCTTATCCTTTCTCATGGGTGCAGCAGCTCAGGGCTTGCTGTTCCCCTCGGGGGGTCTGGCCAGCAGCCTCGAAGGTGCCAGCCTGAGCACAGAGCAGCCAGCCCACAGCTCCAAGGCAGCAGTAACCTCCCACAGTAGGAGTCCTCAGTGACTTCTTCCATGGCTTGTTACCTCTTGAAGCAGCTCAGATGTTTAAGAGCATAGGGCTGGGTCTCAGTTATCCGAGACACCTCCACCTTTCAGCATCCCAAGGTAGGAGCAAGACACTGTTTTCTCAGTCCATGCCCAGAAGAGCTATCAGTGCCTCTCACCAAAAGCATTTTAACTCCTTGAAGATGAAATTAAATCCAAATGGCTGTTCTCTTCGTCTATCTCTCAGCATCAGCTCCCTCTAGACCAGAAGTGAGGAGCAAACAAGGAGCGTAGGGACTTCTGTCCTCAGCTGCAGGCGCCTGTGCCCGGTAGGTGGCGACAGTCCCCTTCGCACACCGTGCATCCCACACCGTGCATCCCACACCGCACCCTCTACACTGCACCCTGTACACCACACCCCTCACACCCGTGCCTGAAGATACACAGACACCTGAGAGTCAGGAAAGAAAGTGTGGCACAGAGGGGAGCCATGACCAATACATGTGTATCTGGGTAGAAGTGCTTTAGGTTGTTTTAATTGATTTTTCTTCTCCTATAGGAATAACCTATGCCTGTACAACAGCACTTACCACGGCATAGTTTAAACTGCATAACTTTTGGATGAAAACAACTCCCTAGGCATTTCAGCCAGATCAAAAAAGGTCCCATTTAAATGCCTGCCTACCATTCATTTCAACTCTGAAATACATCTGAGGATTCTCAGGTTTTAAAAGTAGAGTCCCACTGAAGACCATCCTCAGAAATCTGGTCCCAAAAGTGGGATTTAAGTATCTGAATAATTTGAACACTCAGTTGTATTAGAGCTGGTATAGATAATTTTCAAAATAACATCTGCTTTTTTAAAAAAATGTAGCTTACAAATACAAGAAGCAGAATAGACACAGTCATATGAACACATACTGTTATGGCACATATGATAAGAAGGAAAGTTTAAACACCACTATTGAATGGACAGTGGGTTAGAAGTCCCGCCAGACTCTTCATATTATTATTATTAATAATAATAACTATCATTAATGATTAGCTCATATATGGCACACTGCAGGCAGAAACATACACCAGTTTGCACTGGTTTACACTTGTTTTGTATTTGGATGTTTTCTATCCATATCAGCTTTCCTTCCTAATACTTGCCCAAAACACAATGCTTGGAAGAATTTATTTGATCCTCTATTTCTACTGATTGTTAGACATGGCACTGTTCATCAAATCATCAAATATTGCTTCTTCTCATCATGTGCTTTCTATATCCCAGTTTCTCCATCTTTCGCACAAGTATATATGCTATATGCACACTTCTGCTTTGCTTTCTCTTTATTCTGATTGCCCATCTTTCAGGTTCAAGCTTTGTTCTCACTCATGGTTTTAACCACATTAGCAACAACAGAACCGATGGTCCCAGAGGCACAATTCTAACTGATCTGCTGAGCCAATCCGATAATTTGCAGCTGCCAAAAGGATCAGTGCTGCTGCCTCTCCAGGTGCATTTTCCTGCAGCCTCATCCGCTCCGGGTCTCGAGTTCATCTGACCCCGCGGGGAGATAATTTGGCTCACTGGGTGGACAGAAAGCACCAAAGAGCAAAGTGAGTATTTTTTAACCACCACAGCAATCTGAAAGTGGCTCAGGGAGGTGTCAGGTCAGGCCTAGGCAGAAGGAGAGGGGCAGGATCAGATGGCTGCACCTCAGAGAGGCAGGAGAGTGCTGTCCTTTTTGGCAGGACTAAGCTGTGTGTGAGACTGGCTGGGTCAGCTCATCTACCTTTGTCCTCAGTACAGGTTGAAGCTATAAACAACAGAATTAATACTCAACATTGTTGGCTGCTACACCTTTATGATTCCTCAGGCTGCAAAGGCTGGGAAATGTTAGTTTTTGTTTCACTGCAGACAGCATAATCACACCCCACAGCAGTGAAATGCATAGAATATGCTGTCCCACCTTGATGATATAACCCTGCTAAGCAGGGGACACCCCAGCATCCACTTGAAAGCTTTCTCATAATTTCTTGTGTGTTGTTTTTTCATGTCATTTCCCACTCTGGGAATCCAGCCTGCCCTGGTCCTGCAGGTGGCTGACTCCTGGTGTCTGAAGGCCAGGATTTCAAACTCTTCCTGCTCCCTTGGCAGCTGTGAAGTTGGAATTAAAATGGAGGAAACCAACACTTTGGTTATCAGACTTCAAAATCTGATAGTTCATGAACTGCCTGCAACAAAATATTTTATTGCACTGGAAAACTGGTGTTTCCTAAGGTATTAGTCCCTACACCTGTCACGAATTTTGTAGGTTAGCTGTAGGCTTTTAAAATCCAATTCCAAGGCAGCATGTAGCAGTTCCTAAATTAAAGACTTGTACAATTTTCAGTCACCAGACTTGAAGTGAAGCTGCTTCACCTTCTAGAGTTGTTTAGCCCTGTGTTGCACCCTTAAATAGAGGGTCCAAAAAGACTTAAGTGATTTCTAATAGCAATAGAGCAAGCATGCTTTGACTGTCAACATTTTAGTCCTGCATTTTGAAGCTAAGCACTTTGGTCAGTGAATGTGAGCTCTGTCTAGTGATTGCTTTTCAACAACCTCAAGCCGCCCTGCCTCTGTTAGCTTTCCATCTGATCTTTGACTCATGGGCCGAAATCTGAATTTGAAGGAAAGAGAAAGCAAAATAAAGCAGCAGCTAACTTACAACATGAGGATATGGGTACGCTGATAGCCAGAATGATCCAGGCAATATCCATCTTGCTGAGACAGATGGTGGCTCTGTGCTGAGGTTTGTCCCCCTCGGTGACATGGGAGATGTTTCCTTGCACCCCAGGTTTCCAGGTCCCGGCAGGAACCAGTCTGTTTAGGAAGTTCCCGGTGGCGGTGGAGCCAGCCGTGGAAATGGAGCTGGACAACCTGGTGGCAGGTGCTGCGGAGAGAGCGCTGCCCAGCAAGGTCGCGTTAGTCACTGTGCCGTGCTGGGTTGGAGCAGGTCCCTTGGGGTCTCCCGCTGCTGGGGAGGAGATGCTGACATCAAAACTGGTCTGAACTGAGTGACCCGCTGCTGCTGTTGCAGATCCTGGGCCAGCAAACAGAGGGACATTTGTACTGAGATTCAAGGTTACCCAAGAGTTGTTTTCACTCAGCATGTCCCATACGCCATACCGGGTGGGTTTAAAAGGCACCGACACTGCTTCAGGATCAGTTGATGGTCCAGCAGTTGTGGTGGCAAAATCTGCCTCCTGCACCACTAGCTCGGCCCCGTCCCCTCGCTCTGCTTCCTTAAGGCTTCCCGAGGTGTTGCGGTGGGGAGAAGGGTCTGAGTGTGTAGTTCTTGCCAGCCCCGTGCCATTTGGATCGCTGGATGCTGCGGTCTGGGACTGAAACGGGTGCTCTGTGAAAGGGCTCCTCAGGGTAGGGAAGGGAGAGTGCAGGGTCGTCTTTAGGTAAGGCTCTGAGGACTCCGTGAAGTTGCCTTTGAAAACCTGGAATATTTTCCCCTTGGGGCGAGTCTGTCCCGAGTACAAAGCACTCTGGTTGTATAAATGATACGTTTCCTTTTCACTGACACGAGGGCTGCTCACTTGCTTTTGCCCAGTGGAAGGGGCTGTCTCCGCCAGGCTGACAGGATGGGGAATGGGATGAGTGGACGTGGGAAGGGGCTCTGCGGCGTGGCCATCTTTGTGGAGAGGTGTTGTTCCCATGGCTGTGACAGTGGTACTGTCCATCAGGAAGCCCTGAGAGGAGGAGACAGTGGGAGACAGTACCTGAACAGAAAACACCAGCTCTTCTGTCAGTGCCAAGATCAGTAGAACACCTGGAGGAAAAAACACAGAGAGAGAGTGAGACACCAGGAAGGGACCAGCGGACAGGGAATGGCATGGCTTGCACATCTGGCAGGAGGGAATAGCCTTCATGTTCTGCAGCAGGACAGAAGAGTTAGCATCCGACTCTGTCAGCTTCTCTGGGAAAGTAGGAAAAGAAAGGAAAATCTGCAGGAGCTGCAGTGGCCCCATGGCTGTGGGAGTGATGAGGTGGGAATGGGAAGGTTGCAGGGAATCTCTGTGGCAAAGGGAGAGAGAAGTTTGTGGTATGGACTCAGGAGAGAGCTTTAAAGTGCCATAGGCAGGTGATTTCCCTGTAGAAGCTACAGAGCATCCTACTCTTTAGAGGTAGAAACAAAAGATCTTTTCATTTTTGTTCTGGCCAGGAGACCTCCAGATGAATGTCTGTATCATTATGGGGAAGCTCAGCCCACTCATTCTTTTGGCTGCAAAATCCTAAATTTGGCTTCCTCCAGTCTTGGATGCCATTAAGCAATCTGTTTTTTGAGAGAGCAGCTGCTCAGCCCTTGCTGAAAATTAGGTCAAGAAGGGATGTCTGACAAGCGGGCTTCCTAGGTTATATATGCTGTCCTTTACTTAGCAACTTTGGAAAATCAAGTTAGCTATTTAGAGTATGAGATGTGGAAAATCTCCAAATGTTAAAAATGAACAAGAAAACATAGCTATCACAGCCATTTGAAAAAGCCATGTGATTATTAGGGGTCTGGCTCAGTCTAACAGAGCTGCCCTCTGCACCCACACACAAATGTTTGGTTGTAACCTGTTCTGTGCTCACACGTGTGTGGGATTGGGCTGTGTGAAGTTTGTCTCCCACCACCCTCTGTAGTGCACATCGTTTCATGAGGTGCCAGGTTCACACTGCTGGGAACATCAATTCTCCCATTTATTCCTAGTCCAGAAAATGGACATGGGCAGCTGCAGTAGCATAAGCCTCCCCGGGATGCAGGGCTAATACGCCATGAGTTAGCATGACCTGCAGGGACCACATCAATCACATGTCACCATTTCCATATGTTGAAGCTATCGAGTGTAATGTGGATCTCTGCCCACTAGGAAGCACACAGGATAAATCCATTTTGCACAGCCCACTGAGCATCATCAGATGGCACCATTAGCACTGTGCTAGTGTGAATTTCAACCAGCGGTGACAAGGTGAAAAATGGTGTCACAGTCTTAACAAATCAGGGAGACGAGTTCGCCAAAGCTGCAGGACTCCAAAGTGGGTAATGGTCACCTTCCTGCCCCCTTCTCTACCCTTCCCAGCCTGGCCAGCTTTCCCTGTGAGCGTTGTTATTGCCATTTAGTTCTACCCTACTTGGAAATATCCCTTATGGGCACCAGCAGAAAAGGATGACAGGGACTTGGGAAAATGACAGAAGATCTCTGATTAAGCATCCACTGCGCCCTGGTCCCACGTTGGGCAGGTGCAAATGCCATGAAATGTGTTTATTCTGAATCCCATGCATCATTCACACCCATTCATAAGCAGTGCAATACACAAAGCAAAAACTCACTAAAGGAGCAGGACGTATGTCTCTTACTGAGCTAAATGCTCTACTTTGATAACTAAACATCACCTCTGAACCAGGACAGTGCAGAGCTCTACAACCAACAAAATTCACCTCATCTCTCCCCCAGCAGCTTCTTGCTACTTTGCATAGTGCCCAAAAGACAAAAACACTGACTGGATAACATAGTGAGAGCCAATTACAAGCAATGCACTTTCCACTGCCTGATGCTAAACTTAGCTCGTATTTTTTTATTATTTCTGAAATAAGTATCTCAGCCAAATAAACCAGCATTTGGGATACTGCTTTCCAATCATTTGCAGCCAATATGCTCTTAGCAGAACACCTAGGCAAAGAAAAACCTTATTCTGTACACTGAGATGCAACCAGGAGAGCAGATCGTGCTATACTCATGGAGCATCACTCTTGGAAATAAAAGGCGGGAGTTATCTTCACATTTTTGGCAGCACTTATTCCGAGGTCAAGGTCAAAGCGGATATTCTAATGTCCATATGGCTAACATTTCATGCCAAGACAAGTTGCTGCCACAGAACAAATTCAAAGAGGAAAGGATGACGATTTATTTTGGAGTCAGTGTGTGAAGATAATGTTTCAGGAAACTTTAGGCCTGCTGTTCTGAGCACACAAGGTAAAGTGCATTGGCAGATCTGATGAGATACTACATTATAATGATTGTAATGCCTGCTAAATTTTTTTGGAAGTTCTTTGTGTAACTACTTTCTCTCACACCTCACTTGCAGAAAAACATCTCTGTTGGGTTAATGGTTTTCTTCAGGATATTCCTTAAGGAATAAGGAAGTTGTCAGCTTTTCTGCATGTTGTGCCCTGGGGTTAGAAACCCTGATCTTTGGCTAAAAAACAACCTAATACCCATCTCCACTTCTTGAAATACTGATAAATCAGAAGCTTGCCGCTAAAAAGATTTCTAATCTCTCTGTGGCAGGTTGTTGTGGTAGCAAGTCACCACACAGCAGGCACAGCAAGCCAGATGCATTTAGCAAGTACCTTTAGGTGGTTTGTAAAGTATGAATAACTATTCAAAGGAAATACTACATCAGAAGTAATTTATCTGACAATAAACAATAACCCCCATGACATTTGGCTGTCTCGGGCTATGGCAGTCAGGTTTTGCTCATCTGCTAGACTCCCTCTAACAGCCTCTGCAGAGCCACTGTGGCCCCATAAGCTACAGCTTCTTAGGACTTTTTTTTTACTGGTTGAATCACAGAATCACAGAATGTTAGGAGTTGGAAGGGACCTCAAAAGATCATCCAGTCCAACCCCCCTGCCAGAGCAGGATCACCTAGACCAGGTCACACAGGAACACGCCCAGGCGGGTTTTGAATGTCTCCAGAGAAGGAGACTCCACAACCTCCCTGGGCAGTCTGTTCCAGTGCTCCTTAACCCTTACAGTAAAAAAGTTTTTCCTCATGTTCACATGGAACTTCCTATGCTCCAGCTTGCTCCCATTTCCCCTTGTCCTGTCATTGGACATGAGAGAGAAGAGCCTGGCTCCTTCCTCCTGACACTCGCCCTTTACAAATTTATAAACATTAATGAGGTCACCCCTCAGTCTCCTCTTCTCCAAGCTAAAGAGACCCAGCTCCCTCAGCCACTCCTCATAAGGGAGATGCTCCACTCAATTATCTTTGTGGCCCTGCGCTGGACTCTTTCAAGCAATTCCCTGTCCTTCTTGAACTGAGGGGCCCAGAACTGAACACAACTGCTTCAGTGACAACCAGAGCTAATCTACACCCCTAACTACTGAAAAAATATTCAGCTTAGTAGATCATTGTATAAACAGCCAGTGCTGTATCTTTAGGTAGAACTAGCTGATAATAAAGACTTCACAGTGGGTTTTGCTGGCCCTTTTAGGCAGAATTAATTGGCTTTATAATTGACCAACAGCCAACTGGAAAGCAAAAGTGAAGCTGGAATTGGGATTTTCAGGTGCTTGGCATCATCATCCAAGCATGCTCTGGCTGGATTTCCAGTGATCTGGTTGCCCAGAGCTCCCGCTTACTTTTCTATCACTTTGAGGATATGCAATGTCTTACAAAGTGGGCCTCTAACTGAGGTCCCTGATGTCAGAGTGCCCTGTTTAGCAGCTTTGGCTTAAGCCTTGAAAAATGATATTCTGAATTTCACTACTAAGGCGCAGGAGGCATTTGTCACAGAAACAGACTTGAGCAACCACAAATTTCTTCCCTTTCCAGCTTCTCTCTCTACTTCACAAATGCACCCGCGCTGAGAAAACCCACGCATGGTAGGTATGACACCAATTGTCCCCCAGTGCCTCGGCTTATCCTCAGTCAGATTGCACTGGAAGGAAACCTGGTTGCTATCAAGTTGTCATGGCCAAAGTTGTGATATCCTAGGAGAGATGGTACATAACGGATGTTCTCGGTCAGTTCAAAGCACAGTCCTGCAGCTCTTTTTGCCCAAATCCTTCAGTTTTGGCTGCCTTAGACTTCTTAGGACTGACCTTACTTAGAGCATGAACTCTTTGAGGCAAGGACTGGCAGCCCTTACTATCTGCTGGCATAATGGTAATACAGACTGATGTGAGCACATTATAGCAAATAATAACAATTGATTATATTTTCAAAGGTCAGTTCACACCATTAAGTTTCTCCATAAAGGGCCATTTCAAAGGTATAGGAACTCATGCTCAGAAAGGGTCAAACTGGTTTGGCTTTTAACTGCTGTGTGTCAAATTTCCACTTCTGGAGTCTAATTTTGTGACTTTTTAATTTTATTAAAACCATTCAATCCTAATGAGAAGTCTGATTGACCTGACGTCTTTGTGGTGTGAACTGTGTCATCCTGTGGTGTTGCATAGTGCACCAAGAAGTGAATATTAAGTACAAAATGAATTAACTCAAGGATGAAGCATAGCAGAGTGACAGCAGAGTGTACACAGAGGGTACCGATGTGCGTTTAGCCATAAAAACTCCTTCCTGACAACATGGAGCAATGGTTCAAATCTCAACAGGATCTCCCTGCAGTGCTTCTTCCCATCATACACTCACATGAACAGTCCAGAAATGATGCATACAGTTGTGTGCATGAAGAAAATTAAGGAGTTCCTTTACAGCAACGTTTTAAAAGACTGTGGTTGATCTCCTCAGTGAGTTTCAGAAAAGCTGGGTCTTAGGAATATTTTGCTTTCTCAGACTATGTAATCTGCAGGGTCCTATCATTTGGGAACTTTCTTTTATTTGCATGCAGGAGGCAGAACTGCCTCCCTCCAAACCAGAAAAACAAAGTGATTTGGGCCCCAGCAGCTGACATCCTTTGACTGTTTTATCTCAGGAACTCAGGAGCTCCTGCTAGCAGCCAATGTCTTGGCACAGGATAACATTAAAAGGCATCATTTAGGAGTTAATACCCCCTGGTGCTCCACGGGACACTTCATGGGCACTTCGAGAACAGCCTTTCTGCATGACATGGCACAGCAGGCATGCGGCTGTCGAGTCAGCTCACGCGTTTGGCCTCCCCGGGGCACCCCCTTGGAACAACACAAACTTACGTAACTTCTGCTCCAAAGCCCGTGGAAAGGTTCCCAATGACTTTATCGGGCTTTGGACCATGTCCTAATTGCCAGAGATACAGTGGAAACTTTTGAGCTGCTCATTCACATTTGCTACAGCAAATGAATACGCACAATAAGCTCAGTCTGGCGTTTGACCCCTTCTGGCCTCTGCTACCTCGGACCTTGCAGCAAGACAAACAGAGCCACCCTGAGCAGTATTTGGTAAACTTTTTTGCTCTAGAAAGTCAGGAAGATATTTTTGTGCAGAGACCTACTGCTGAACTCATAATTTCAGACTGCCGTGGACAAGAGAAGCATCCTACAAAGGATCCATTATTTTTGGGACCCAAAGGACCCAAGGACATTATAGACCCAGGGATTGGGTGCACATGGGCAGTGTAGAGGATGCTGAAGCCTTTCCATGCTTCTAACAGTCTTGACTTACTAACAGTGAGAGAAGGTTGTGCAAAACCTGTTCAAAGCAACAGCGGTGTTATTGTAACGAAAGCTTTCTTCACGATGCTATTAACTTCTCATGTTAGCTCTCTCAGCAAACCTAAAATGCTACAGGGAGAAATACGAACCTTTAACAGACGGAAAGTGTGCAGAAAGTATATATAATTACTTTTGTTATGGTCATTTCTTTGTAATCTGTCAAAGCAATATGATTTTCACTCACAATAAAGCAGTCTTTGTACAAACAAACAGTTACGCAAATTTCATCTCCGTGATTGGTGGCAGAACTGAGGGAAGCAAAAGTAGGTTACTCTGCATAGAAAATTTCTCTTCCCTGCCTGTCTGTCAGTGGCTGTCATGTCAGAACTTCCAGACATTAACTTAAAAGTTATTGTCTGTTTTCCCTTGTAAGTATTAGACAGGGTGATCAACCCCAACTTCAGTACACAAGGTATTTGGTAAAATGCAGGGAATGAGACATGCAGAGTAACAGCTCTATTTGCAGCCACATCAAACAGCATCAGCAGAAGCTCTGGAAATCACATGTACAAACACAAATTAAGCAGTACTAGCTGACACTCCCTGTGCAACAACAGTAACGGTAGCTACAGTTTTCATGTGGCAAGATGTCCTGGTTCTGTAATGAGATAAAAACATTGCAGAACACTATTACTGCCTCTAAGACACACTTCTATGACAGACTTTGAGAGAGTGAGCCTGTAAATCAAAATTAATTTCTGGTCCTCCGGAGAGTTAAACAATGGGTGATACAAATAGGACAGTGCCAGGTAGTCACAGAGCAGGCAGCTCCCAGTTCACTCTCACACTGCACTGGAGACTCCTAGATACTACGGGAATAGGTGCTTTAGAAATGCTTCAGATCCTCTATTCAGCTGAATATATACAGACATCCGAGCTGTTGAACCTTGTGAAAAGGCTTACTGACGATCTAGGACAAGAGTAATTACTGAGAGGAGGGTAATAAAAAGCAAGAGCCTGACTCTAGCTGCTTGTTCAAGGTAATCACTTACCTGAAAATATCATTTGGACTTGTCAGCAGACATCCTCACCTGCTCACATCACACAGATTTGGAAGCTTCATCCCTCAGTAGAAAAAGGAAAAATACATCTTCTCCCTAATGAGGCAGCTGCATGCCGGAGTTGCTGTTATTGTTGGAACTGGTTTGGAGGAATGAGGACAGAGACAGCCCAGGCAGGCGTGTCTTGCAGGGCTGTGCAGCGAGAGGGCTCACTCCTTTATGGAGCACCTTCGCAACTGCAAGGCAAGATTACTTACAGAGCCAGTCCCCCTGCCTGTCAGCAGATCGAAGGGCTGCTTGGTATTCCAGCTTGGTTGCCCATCAAGTCCAGATACAGTTTGTCTGACACGGGTCTATTCAGATGCCAGAGGATTGCTGGCAGTTCTCGTTTTCTGGGAACAAAACAGCAACAAGCACCCCAGCTGCATGTCCTTGTGAGGCTGTTCAGTCCCTGTTTCAAGGCAGAGTGCCCTCCCTCCGGCACAGTGCTCAGTTTTTTGTGTGTGGATGGATTTTACAGATCTACCTCCTGCTTCTGTACCTCCACCAGACTTTCCAC
The DNA here is from genome assembly GCF_000695765.1 of Mesitornis unicolor. Taxonomy (NCBI): domain Eukaryota; kingdom Metazoa; phylum Chordata; class Aves; order Mesitornithiformes; family Mesitornithidae; genus Mesitornis; species Mesitornis unicolor. The sequence goes on from NW_010188629.1 coordinate 22,295, forward strand.
TTCATTCAATTATCTCTAATGATATTAATATTCCTGATGGAGGAAAATAGGGAGAATGAAATAATGATCTTCCTCTTCTTCCCTGGCATTGAAATGCATCTTCTGTATTTTATTTCTTCACTCCTTACTGGTGAATGGGCATTTTCTACGTCATAACCATAAAGAAATCTACAGATCCTGTGATTCCTGAAGCCATAATCCTACCTCCCTTCTTCCATTTCTTCTTTTTTTTGCTGTTTCTCTCTTTCTCTCTGGCACAGCTGGGTGTCTCAAAGAGCACACTGCTCGAAGATCACAAATATGTGCCCTGTGCAGCCAGCTACCGATCCCTCAAAGGGCATGGGGAAATGGTAAGAGAGCAACAAGTTGGGGGCTTCTTGAGAGCAGTGTGGGGATCCCCAGGGGTCAGAGGGCAATCCCCACTACTCAGTCTTTGATTCACAGTCCCTGTGTATCCAGGGGTGCTGTGACAGCCCGAGCGGTTTGTTATTATATGGGCTCTTCACAAAAACTAATTCCTAGTATTTTGCTAGAGAGAAAAAACAGTTCCTTCTCTCTTTTTCATACCAGGTGAGAAGATCCTCCTTTTTTTCAAGCCTTCAAACATGTTGCAGCCAGACTTCTTTTTTGACGCTGTGACCAAATGATGCTGTCCCAAAAGGTTTGAGGTTTGGCAGCACTAGCAGCTACAGGGTCTCCGACAGTGACTCCAGTGCTAATTTTTGGGGCCTGAAGTCCCTACCACGAAGGCTAGGCAGGCACATATATTATATCACAAGCATATTTTACCCACAGTTACACAAACTTTGTTTTCACAGCCATGATCATTTCACAGAGGACATGGAAAGACAAGAGTACAAATAATAATCTTAAACCTGCTTCGCATTTTTGTGCTCTCGTGCTGATGCTCCTTTTCTCTCTGCCATTTGCACTTCACTTTTCACCCTTACTGTTTCCAGGCTGAAGGTTTTTCTAAATAAAGACAGTGCATTATAAAAAAAAGACTGGTCCTTACAAATATCAGCTTGTTTAGCAGTTTCTAGAACTCAGGGCTGATTAAGAGCTTGCTGCTGAAACAATGATATAGCACGAAGCTGCAGCTGGTATAACAAGAGAACCGTGCCACATATTTTAACTTTTGCTGGAGGATTTGCCACATCTGTAAGTAGTAACTCACCACAGATTTCTTCCCTGTGTGCTGTCATGGATGGAAACACATGGCTCAAAACTGCAGAGACCATCGTTTGGAATTTCAGATGAAAACTCTTCATAAGGACAGAGGCTCTGTGCATTCTCTTGTGCAAAAACACGTGGAACAAACCAAAAATAATTTTAAAAGCACACCAGTGTTCCTTGGTCTGACAGCTCCCCCCTCACACAAAGCTTGTCCAGCCCCAGCTTTGCAAATGCACATCCCTTCCTTTCCAGCCTTTACTTGGCAGCAGTTTTTGTTGGCAGGATGCTGTTGCCAAGGGAGACAGAAAGGATGTGCAGCTGGCTTTTCTTTCACCTGCACTTAGTGCTGCTGATCCTATTTATGTTTCTGCAGAACCTTTGGCTTCTAAGAGACCTACCATCAATGTCACTGGACCTTTTGAAGAGTTTTGACAATGACACAAATAGCTGTGGCCTCTGATGGAAAGCTTAAAATAGGATCTTGCCAAAGAGAGGATGTAGCTGGTGTCACAGTTGCTAACTCAAGCAAGGGTATCCATTTCACAAGCAGCAATAAGAAGGGAGAAAGGAGGCTTCAAAGCCATCTTAAAAAGGTTTATGACAATCCCCCAAACCAGTAACTTCAGATATGTAAAAGTTACATGCCTAGTCTAAGGTAGCCATGACACTGGCAGGCGATTCACCCCATCCATGGACTAACAAGTACCCCAGAGAGCTTCTTCTCTTTCCATTAACAAAAGAGGTCACATAGGGGATGATGAGATTTAATGAGATGTTCAGCTTTCAGGTGACAAAAATTAGGTGAGATGAATCCCACCTCATATCCCTCTTGCATTATCATAGAGCAAACCAAGGATTTGTTTAGTATAATAAAAAGATAAATAAAACTGATGTTCGAAAAAGTGAAATGTAGTCTCTGTATTGCGATACTTTCCAGGAGAGGAAACCCCACTTCTTTGGACATTCAAACCACTCAAAGTTTCTACTGAACACCAGAAATCAAGCCTTGGAGAGCAACACTTCATTGGCATGAAGAATCGACTAGAGTAGGGCCTGGCAGCCTGTCAGTGGTCATGCATTTAGGAAGCATTTTTCTTTCCCACATTAGAGGGTAAGCAGGCAAGCACTAATTCAGCTGAAGCTAGGAGCTGTTGCCTCTCAAAGAAACAGCATGTTACCCATCAGCTGCGCTTGACCCCTGCAAGGCAAGACGTCTGGCGCCTGCTGAAGATAACATGAGGAAGTGGGAGCCACTTCTTCATGCATAAGCCTTTTCCGAAAAATCACAGCTCCTAGACCTGCTGCACTCCTTTCAAAACCCTTCCACTTGCAGTTGGAGGTAACTAAGTCACAGGCTTTTGATTCCAGCACCAGATGATGTATCTTTCTCAAACCTAATTTCTTCAGAACTAAGTTTCTGGCTCGTACCGACTTACCTGTCAATCAAGGATGCTTATTCTAGATTCAGGATACTCTTTTGTTACAGTGGAGTCATTTTTAGCTTGTCTTTTCTAAGGAAACATTTATAGGAACAGGTTGTCTATCCCTCTGTCTGTCTTTCCCAGCGACTTCTGATCCATGGCCGATTTCAGATACTGTAACACACTGTATGACAACTGGTGAGGAGGCAGAGCAGAGGGCCCTATTCACAGATACCTCTGCTTCAATGATGCAGATCTCTTTTTTCCCTACGTGCAAAAGCTGTGCTTATATTCTCCAGCTGCAGGTACAGGAATGTTGACACTGCAGCCAGAAGGGATGTTATAGTTATGCATAGGCTGACTAACTTCTACAAACCCTGAAGGTATTTCAGTCATTTCATCTGTTCAGTGGAAGTAATTTGGATGATTTATTGCTTATGCTCCCTTCAAACACATTATTACCTCCAAGTGCCTGGTTACCCTTGTGGTTGATCTCAAATAAGAGCTTGGATCTCAAATGGGAGCTTGTAATGAGGTGCTTGCACTGATTTTTTATGTGAGCAGGTAACACACAATTAGAAATTAACCATTATATTTACCTGCAGGAAAGCTTTACTCTGATTTTTGACCATTGCCCAGTTTAAGGAAAAGGGACAGTGTTACCTCAGAGTGAGTAAAAGACTTGTTAAGGGGCCTGTGCAGCTGTTCACTGTCTCAGTTTATCATCTAGGCAAGTGAGAAACAAACCAGGTCAGGTTCAAGGGAGTCAGCATTTCCAGTATGGGGGACTTGCTACTGGTTTGGGAGTACTTAGGGTCAGATTTGAATGGGAATAATTCCCAAGGTGAACTTAGGCTATAAAAAGTAGTGAGAGTTTCCATGTCCAGATTTTCTCCTGTGATCACAACCTGAGGATGTAAGGTTACATGTAAGTCAGCCAGAAAGCCTGTAACGTGCTACTCTTATTATCTGCTGGATTATACAGGGCCAGCAAAGCCTCTGGAGTGGATTTAAGGTTGCCAGGGAAAGAAGTGAGCTGTTACTTTTAATTTCTCTTCATCCTTCCCACAGACCAGCGACAGCTTTCTTTTGGCTTCTAAAACAAAAGTTCATATTGCCTCTTAGCTGTCATGAGTTGAACCTGCCTTCAGCTAAGGCTGATTTCAGAGTAAAGTGGATGTTCATCATGGCCCAGCTGCACTGAGCCACACTGGATGCTCTGTGAGCTGCTCTTCAAGGAGGTCTGCTGATGGCCTGAGGGGGTCAGCTAAGCCCCTCCACAGACTGTGAAAAATGGAGGTGCATGCCTGAAACTCAAGAGTGTCAAGGGTGCATGTTGCATTAGGACATACGAAGATAAAAGAGAAAGATCAAATTCCCTTCTTTAAAATATCAGCTGCTTGCTGCAGAGATGAAGAAGGGGCTTTTTGCTCCATTAGGTGAATCTCAAGATTGCACAGGTATTGAGATATGGATTTTTGCCATCCTTTGAAGCTGGGTATTGGTCTGGAAGGAACGATGGTCCAACTTCGTGTAGTAAATCATGTGTTCTTATAAGTAAGGTCACAGCAGTAGCTGGATATAATTTCTGCTAATGACAGCATGACTCTGCTGCTTATATTTCACACAGTGCTATTGCTCCTGAATTAGATTCAAGAGGTGTAGATATGCAATATCATACACAAAGAACATAAGGGTGAGATGGTGATTCAGCATACTTGATTAGTCAGGGGATCAGTAATTCAAGTGGAAATACATATGAAGTTAGGAAGAGGATCTCACTTTATAAAAATATGCTTCATCAACTCTGCAATTCATTCATTTTTGCAATTCATATTTTCTATTCAGCATGAATGCAGTTATGCAACGAAGCACAATGTTTCACCTTTCTGTGTGGATGGTCTCTTTTTACACACACATTTGCATTTTTTAAAAAAAATACTTCACTACCAATATGTGTATGCTATTTCTGAATGTTGTTTTGAACATGTAGTGGTCTTATCTTTTCACAGGAACACATTACATATCCAAACCATCATTTACATTCAATGGTTTAAGTGTTCATAGTGGACTCAGGTCATTAGAGTTGCATCCTGCCTTAAATGTGACATGTTGGCACTGTCATATGCACTTCTTTGCACCAGCAACACAGAATCACTGTTTGGAATAACAGTAATAATACTAATAATCACAACCCCTATATCAGCATTATTCACACAGTACTTTACAAGTAAGATATTTCATTTGTCTCTCCTTTCTGGTTAAACCTGCCTCCATTTATATTCAGAGAAGAATCTGCTTCACCCATTCCTGAAAATGTCATCACCTCCCCACTTAATTTTATTTTGGAAGAAAATTGGTCTGACAACCCTAACAACTTCTGATTATTCACAGAACAGCCCTTTGTGAAGAGATTAAACGCACTGGCTTTCCCATGTTGCCCTGTCAGCACACAGCCCTTCAGGGATCTTCTCTTGATGTGAAAGTTAGTTCAGCCTCAATGTTCATTCATCCTTGACTTCTGTTTCGTTAATACCAGTTATGTTGTTGGCGATATGACATGGACATCTTATCTCTCTCCTTCCCCCTCTAGCAACTACACTGGGAGCCTCATTTGATTTCAGTCAGGCTATTACATAGTTCCCAAAGAGCAGTCCTTACTCTTCAGCTACTGCTGATGGGGGCTGGAGGCAGCAGGCAAACCATAGAGTGACTTTTCTCCTACCCTTCCCCTGCACCATCTCCCCTCCAGGAGTACTGTGGATGTGCGATGCTGCACAGCAACCTTGGGTGGCTACTGAGAGCACCCAGTGCTCAGACATCCCTGCCTTAACACGGTGTCCCGTGCTGAGAAAGCACTGCAGGAGCAACATCCTGAGGTGCTTGTCCTAATGCTTTGGTGTGTGATGTCTCTGGTCCTGTGATCTGAGTGCTTTGCTCTTGAAGGCTATTGATTTTCTTCTGGTGGAAGTGCAGAAGTGCGAGCCATGTAACTGGAACATTTGATTTCCGGTAGTTTCAGTGCCTGCCTCAGAAGTAGCACCTGGTTTCGCTGCACTGCCATGAATACGTGCGACTGCCTGGGTCCCAGGGAGGGCTTGAGATTTCCTGATGCATAGGCAACAAACTTCAAACACAGCTGTGGGCTGTTTCTTCAGAAATGATGCAAGTGCAAACATACCCAGTGGTACATTTGAAAAGACAAATTTATCTCTGAAATAGCTAATAACATGTTTTTACTGCTTACACTGCTCTGATCCAGGCTTTCCTTGGTCTGGACCTAATTTATTAATATGCAAAACATAACCTTGAAACTAGGGAGCAGCAGAGCTAATGACAAACGAAGAACTTTCTGTTCAAGCACTTTGAATGAACTACAATTAAACATCACTCTGGGTCCTCAACAGACAGATGCTGGGAGAGCTGTGTGGCAGTCAGATGTTACATTCCCATGAAATGCAATGATAATACTGACATAAGTGTCTTGTTGTCACACTTTTGCCTTATTACATTTTCCCTTTCCTCTCTCTCTTTTTAAGCATTCTCAGCTGTCATTGTACCCAAGCAGGAAAATTATTCCCACAGTAAAGTGCAATATCGGGAAGCAATTCTGTTTGGAGACAGAGCACTAAGTGTGGCATATCAGCATTAAAGCTGCAGAAGAACATTAGTCTTTGTATTAACATTAACTACCGTTAAAAGAATTTATTAGCAACAGCCTTAGTAAAGGTCAAGACACCGAGACATACGAATATCAAGAAGCATTATACGCAGGACATAATTTTAAGATAAAGTGCTGAGTTTCAGCCCTATTCAATATGAGTTGAAAGGACTGGATGGAAATAAATAATAGAAGGATTGCTTGAGGGACCAATGCCATGTCCATTGCTAGCGCTGTCAGGAAAAGTCCACTGGGACACATGGTGGCTTCTGCTGCACTGGTGTAAATCCAGGACATCTCCTCTGCAATTAGTGAGATTTTTCAGTACACAAATGACTCTGAGAGGGGAACACAGGAAACACTAAAGGAAGCAGTGGAAGTAAAACATGGTTGGGAGCTGAAGACCAATAACCCAATGGGAAGTAAGAAATAATCTGAAAATTAATGGCAATTAAGAACTGGAAGGAGTAGTCAAAGGAGCAGAGAGACTCATCTTTTGTTCTCTTCAAATCTGGGTGCTGGATGAAGCCATCGTGACAGCTCAGCACAGCCACTGCTTGGGTGCTTAATTTCTCCCTTTATCTGGTTTGTTGGTAACCAGTGTTTCAGTCAAATAGGAGATTTAAATAAAATGCCAGTACTTGCATACCAGGTATGTGGAAAACAGCTCCGTGACCCAAGATTATTCACAAACAGCAACTTGTATTTAGTAGCTAAAACCAAGTTATCTGGCGTCAGTGGCTGAAATGCCTAAGACAACAAGAAACCCGCCTAAGGTTGTATTTTGATGCAGTCAGGACCTGACTTCTTGTTTTGGGCGCTGCCTCAGCAAGGCACTGGAGTGAAAGGCGCTTCCACCTGACATCAGTGGCATCACCCACACGCCAGAAGCGTCACATATGATCCACACTTTACTGAACCGGGACCAGGATGGGAGCAGGCAGATAAAGCAGAGGGAGCAGCAAAATCAACCTGTACCTCTGCTGTTACAGGCATAAACCACAGAAGATTTTTGCAGGAACATATAGCATGCAGCTCTTTATGCAGATGCATTACTCTCCCATTCTGCTGTGCGTATTTAGTGTACATTTATTCAAAAGTGTCCCTGCTGGGAGCTGCTCCTGCATGCTCATTCACTGTCAATTATATTGCCAGAAACATAGCAGCACCTACAGCAACGTTTCTATTGCATTACAGCCATTTCCTTAAGATGACCTTGGGTCCAAGATATTTATCAGGAGAGAAATAAAAAGAGGAAAAAAATGACACAGCAACAGTTTGTAACAATTTGTTTGTGAAGGTGCTGTGATTTGAGCTTGCAAATAACAGGCAAACACTTTGTACTTGCTACGGCAATATAAAGCGTCTCTTACTCAGAGCTCTGTGTCAGCTTCTGCCTCTGTCTAAATTAATGCTTCCAATTAGTCCTGTTTTATTGCGCATCCATCACAGGAGATTCAGTGTTACGGATTTGAACAATACAAATCCATATACTGGTAATTATGAAAAAATACATTTAGCAAGGCACAAATGTTTCATATTTATCAGCAGTGCCTTGGGCCCACTACAGTTTTTTTCTGACATATTTTTAATTCCTACAGCCAGATTAATCTTTGCCTTTAGTAACTAAGTGAAGTCAAAGGCTTTATAATGCTCTGTGCTGGGCTCAGACATGGCTACTTAGTTTTTTCAGCATGTCTCTTGAAAAACCATTTAGCTACCATGCATGACTCCAAGGCAGTAACTGCTCTTCCAAGCTACGTGGCACACACCGTGTAGGGGGGGGGGAAAATATCGAGACTTATTCCTTGAAATTACATCATATTACCTAACTTATCCAGTGCTGTTTCCAAACTTTCTCTCTTTTCATATGCAAAATCTTTGGCACATATTAAAAATGTATGTGGAATAGCTTAGCAAGGACTGAAAAGAGGGGAAAAGGCAAAAATGTACTTAAGGCACCGACCAAAATTATGGTTCCCTAATAAGCCTGTGGTTTTAAGAGACACATAAATGTCACAATAATTATTTAAGTTGGCTAAAACTTTTCAGGTTATCAGATGTGATATTTCCAGAAGACAGGAGGAGAAGGAGCAACGCAAGACTTAGCCCTGAACTGAAGCAGAGAAAGTGTTCATTGTCGGAGCAGCTGGACACAAACACGCTTTCACAAATGCAGCACCTCCTGCTGGCACAGCACCACTAGTGGATATGATGACAACAATCCTTACTGGTTATTTTAAAAACGATCCCTGAAAACAAAAGAAATACTTATTTTTTGAAATTGAAAATTATGAGTAACTGTTGACACCAAGATTTCATCTGGGCATGGATATACATTCATCCTTTACTGCTCAGTCACTCATAGAGTGGCTCTGGAGGCACAAGGAGAGTAGAAGACCCCTCTGATGTAAGAGGACTATCCACATATCACTGAGTTACCTTAACAGCTCTCACTATCATAGACATTGGTGGAAGTGTGGGACAGGGAGGAAGGGGAACGGGTGCAGCTGGAACGCTCTGCCTCTTGGTTTCTGGAACAACAGCAAAGAGATGTACCCAAGGGCAGGCTGAGTCACTTTGCAGAGAGCTGCTCTGCTTCCCTGCTGCTTGAAAAGGAAACATTTGAAACCTTGCTCCCTTTGTGGCTGCAGAACAATCATGGTCTAGTGAGAAAGAGAGGGCACTGCAAGCTCTGGGGCTGGGCATCACACTCGGCGCACTCTGCATCAGGCTTTTCCTGCTTGCTGCCATGCAGCCCATATGGAGGCCTGGGAGAAAAATCACGGGGAAATCCTAGCAAGGCCGAAAACAGCAAGTTGCTGTAGCAATTATTTTTAAAAATCCTTTAAGTTTTAGTAAATATTCAGATCTTTTTCTACAAGAGGCTAAAACTTGTCCTGTGTGATCCCATGGAGACTTTTTAACACTTTAGAGGGCGTTAACTTTTCCACAAAAGATGAAGGTAAAGAGCCAGTGGATCACAGCTCTCCGGATGGATGGATGGATGGATGGATGGAATAATGGACGGGTGGGTGGATGGGTGGGTCGATGGATGGAAGAGGCTGATTTGGCTTTTCCTGCATCAGGATTTGTGAGGTGAGCAGGCCCCACCAAGCTCTTCATTTTCAATTCCTGGCCCAGGCAACACACGCGCTTGACCATCTTCTAGGCACTTCAGAGCAATGGACTAGGCCCTCAGCTCATGTGAGTTGTCTGGCCCTACTGAAACCCAAAAAGCACTGCCAACTTGGAGCCAACCTGGGGCTGGCTGTGTACCTGGAAAGCCGCAAGGTCAAGCACACTCTGTTGTTTCATGACATTTTTACAACACACTTAAAGTCAGCAGGGCAGAGCAAGCCCTCCAAAGCTCCAGCCCCATCATAGAGGCTCAGTTCATTAACAGGATCACATCAATGTGTGCTTCTCCCTGTGACAGCGCTGTTGAACTATGAGTCTTAAACAAACATGCTGATTACAAGGGGGAGAAGGAAAGGGAGGACACAAGGGGCAGGGAGAAACAGAATAGTATTTTTAGATGGTAGGATGAAATAACCAATTGTACTCTGTTAAAAAAACATGAATCACCCATTCATTCATTCATTCACAGGCATGAATATGATCAAACTCACCCTCCACAGAATAAAAGTTGCTGATGGCAGTTATGCAAATCTGTTCCTAGCAGACGCCTGGCGGTGTACATTTACATGTCTTTCCATGATGTGTGTGTGAATATGCTGAAGAGTCTTCTTGTCCAAAGATGAAATCTTTGGACTGACAATCCACCCCTTCTGTGTACCCACAGGCACAGGCATGCTATAGGGGGATTAAGGCTAGGCATATCAGTGCTATTTCTAGCTAACATATATATATTTTTGTTAATCTTTTTATCGATAAACAGATCAGAAAAAAATGCAATCTTTTATAGCTTAGGTCTAGCCTCCTCTTTCAGTAAACACATCAAGGATTTTAATTTGTCAGAAGTTAGAAAAAAATACTGACACTGGGCTGCCCAAGAAAGTACCATGGATCAGATGGAGCATGCTCAGGTGGTCTGAAGTGTCAACACAGCATGGTCTCCACTGGGACGGGAGATATATATAAATCCAGACTTCCAGGGCTCCTTGTTAGTCTCTGTTACAGACCCTGTGCAAAATCATCTCATATGGAGGCATCATCTTGACATATGGCAAAATCTCCTACCATGTATGCATGGCATACAGCTTATGGAGATAAAATCCATTTAAAAGGATGCGAGCTCATGCAAAGTGAAGCCACAATCACATTTGCTTAACTCCAAATGTATATCATGATGACTGAAGCTCAGCTCAGGCGTAAAGACTGAGTGCTCTGACTCCAATTCACAGGAGATAAAATCATCTTGAACGAACTGAGTGGATGCAAACTCTGGTTGACCATCGACCTCAACTAGACTCAGAGGACCTTGCTGAGGCATACAGCTGTTGGATCAAGCAGAGAATTATGTCAAGAGATGTCAAGGGAAGGCTGGGCCATTTGGGGAGGCTTCTTGAGATGGTTTAGGAGTAGGAAGACTTGATTCCATAACTCCTGTTCCTCTGCAGTTCATCTGATGCAGTATGTGACAATCCAGTAACAGGCAGGGGCTGGAAAAATCCACCTTCTGTAAATACGCTATAGGTTTAAGGGGTTTCAACATCTGTTCCCTTTAACCATTTACAGCTTACAGCGGTTCTTCTTAGGTCAGGCAGCTTATTTGAAGATGAAGGGGCAGATTTGGTGGAATTTTATGTGGAATTTATGTGGAATTTCATGCAAGGGCTCAGCTTGACAGAAAGAACAAAATTCACTCAACAAAAAAACCCAAAACCCAAACATGTTAAAGGCTGGTTCAAACCCAGTCAATGCATTTACATGACTGATTCCACAACATTTTGATGAGATGTATTCTCTACTTGTGTTCTGGTTTTCTAAAAAATGAAAATCTGTCTGTCTCTGCATGTTGTCTCACCAACATGTCAAGTCAAAGCACAAAACTGACACTTAAAATGGCAGCACTAACTCTTTCACTGCTGCTTTCTGGAATGGAGGAGATATTAGAGACACCCCTGCAGGTAGCAGGCTTAGAATGTTGCTGTAAGGAGGGAAAGGGAGAAGAGGAAAGGAAGAAGGAGGAACAAAGGAGATGCCCTAAGACAGGGAGTAGGGAGAAAGATGGAGGAAGGAAAAAGGGTAACAGAGAAAAACAGGAATGGAAAATGGCAGAATATGCATATTTCCTTACTGAGCCACACTGGATACAAGAAATATATCCAGAATAAATAATGTTATCTGCAAAGGTTAATTGCTACACATGGCCAAATCCTATTCCTGATCAAACAAACCTCCCATTGACATGGCTGAGATATTTACTCCATGCTGTATGCACATTTTTTATACTTCAGCCCATGGATTGGCATCAGAGCTGGAACTGGGCCTTTTGTGCAGAATAAATCTGACATTCCTCCGTTCGACCTCTGTTTAACATTCTAGGAAAAACAAATTTCTTCATGAATATGTACAAAATGTGCCAAGATGAGTTCTGCCCTCAGACTGGCATTCCAGTTGGGCTGCGCTGCTGTACTTCAAAGCAAAATTTGGCCTTCGAATAAAATTGCTCCCAACTCTAGAAATACTGAATTGATTTTCTTCAGACATGAACTGTTTTCTCCTTCATCACCGAGGTCTATAAAACAAGCTGAGTTCAAATTTCCTAGCGTCAGCTATTCTTGAGTTATGAGGGCAGAGAAGCTGCAACCGGAACAAATAGGAATAGCTGGTTTCTCCTCACGCCCACATATCATAAAAGCAGCCAGGCTGATTTTGCAGAGAATTCTTGAAATACTCACCTTTAGACTGAAGCCAAGCCTGAAAAGTACACTGCCACCCCCGAGGAACTTTCTTGAGAAAATTAGGAACAAGTGGAAAATGGGGGTAAGCCTGAAGCTGCAACAGCGGTTTGTTTCCACAGGAGTAATTAGCAACTCCCACGCTTCCATCATAAATTAGCTTTCTAAGAGCCTACATGCTCCTGAGTGGGACTGTGGCCTTCTTCTTTTCTAGAAGAGACATTTTTGCTCTGAGCATCAGATAGTCATAGGCTGTTCAAGGTAACTGTAATCTGTTTCTTATGTCTGGCAGACAGAGGCCTTGCCACGATGACTATCGGGAACGTCTGCAAGACTTCTCCCAGAACCTTGCTCACTGCCTGCTTTGGCAGCCCCAGCTCTCAAGTTCAGCCTCACAGCCCAGGCTGCAGCCAGAACCCTGTGAACAAGACTCCACGCTGCTGCTTGCAAACCCTGCCCAGGGCTTTTAGCAACATCTGATATATTTATGGCTTTCACACTGAGACACGTCAATTGGATGAGGGGCCCTCACTGCGTTAGGCATTGCAGGGACATTGTAGTTATCCAGCCATTCTCCAACAAACACTTGCACCCATGCTTGTCTTCTGCAGCTTTGATAAGAGCAAAGAATGTTTTAAAAAATTTGAGCCACTGGAAGCAAAAGCCCCAACCCCAAATAATCATAATGGAGGGTTCAAGGGGGAATTTGAGTTTGGTGCTTAAAACCCAACTTGCATTGTTGCATATAAAACACACAGGCTGACATGAAAAGCTGTTCTAGTTCTAGTCCCTTTTTTGAGACTTGAAAACCTTCTGACCAGCCTAACTGCATGCACATCCTTAGCCAAAAGCAGTGGTTATGAAACACCACGTAACTACCCCATTTCACATGTCATTCTCTGCGACAGGGAATGTCTCGTACAGCATGCAGACACTGAGGATATCACGTGGGGCCACCATGTGAAAACATGTTATTACTCAGTTGTCACACTGTCAAAAGCTGCAAGCACTCACTGCTCTAGTGAGCCATGAATGACTTGTTTTCCTCTTGAGCAAGCTTTCCTGGCAAATACAGAAATACTGAGGCAGAAATGTCCGTATCTAGATCATTGGAAAGAGGAGATGCTGAGATGCTGAAACACATTTTTTATGGTGATTAAGGGCACGCGCTGTGGGCAGAAGACAGCAGTTTCTCAAGGACCCAGGTGCCAGCTCTGCCATTTTTTGCTTCATGCTTCTAAGGCAGAAAGTTTGCATAGTCCTCCTGTGCCATCAAGATTCCCCATCAGGTTCAGTCCCACCCTGATGCTCAGGACATAACAAAATGCAAGGGGTAGCAGGATCTGCCTTTCCACAAGGTACCTACAATGCACTGAATTCATGGGGGTTACAGAAGCAGAGCCAAGGGCAGATTTGGACCCATTATCTTTTGTCTGTTTTGAGAAATAAAGTGTAATAGTGAAGCTGTTTGTAGAAATGGGTTGCAGAGTATGCATATTTATGGGACTTTGCTCCCCAAGGTGCATGCATGTAATTCCCATTTAGCTAATGCGGCTGATGTGGGAATGCTCAGAGGTGGAGAGACAAATTAATAGGAGGTTTACCACTCAGACTTTCAGTGAACACACAGCACTCTTATTTAAAAATAAGAGAATAATGGTATTTATAAAGCATCTGCAACTCAGCATTCAGGAAAGCAGGGGAATTTGATTAGAAGAACATTTCAAACCCTGAAAATAATGATATAATGCAAGAGTAGCAACAATTTAAAAAAGCAGATACAATCTTGTCCAGGGACTTAGGGAACAGGGGATGAGGAAGTTCTTTTTTATTTTTAATTAGAAAAAGATGTTTTTAAAGTGGGAAAAGAAAATCAGATAGATTTTAGGGAGAAGGTGAAGAGACAGGCAGTCAGCGGGGCTGTGGTATACATCCCAGCAGAGAATACACAGGACTTTGTTGTACTACATCAAGTTAATGAATCAAGTTAGGTTTAGTGGGCAGGTGACCCTGTGTTCTTCCCTGCCTTTCCAAAATGCAGGTGATTTAGTATAGGCTCAGCTGGTTGGGATGTGCATGTGGAGAGCTCTATGTCCTGGCCAGGGCTTAGCAATCCTGGAGCGTGCTCTTGCTGTCCATACTCCAGAAATAAGAGTACAGGAACGATGTCTGCACCATAGGGAGCACTGATGCATCACTCACGGTTAATTTGTTTTATGGATTCATTTCCTGAACGTGTAGTTAATGAGTCCAGAAACTATAAACACCAAGGTTCAAGCATGCCCTCTTGCATCTATACACAAGTGACTGTGAAGAGCTATGCCTGGACATAATATGGACATTTCTGGTTTTCTTCAAAAGAAACCTCAGAGTCTGCATGCAAGGGAACATCAGGGAACACAAGGAAAGCCACCCAAGCCTTGACACCAGATGTGCTGCTCTGCCCACCACTGCCTTTCCAGGAGTTGCCAAAGGACCCTTTGTGTGAAGCTGCAGAAGGTCTGTCTGCAACTTCTGGGAGCACAGGGATGGAGCCTTTTGTGTCCCCATGGTGTCCCAGTCTCCTCCCACCCAAACTGGGGGAGGACACAGCTGATCCAGTCCACTTATGCCCCACTCTGACCTTGCAATGAATGGGGCTAGGGCTTAAATAAAGGGATTTATTACAGGTTGCTGCAACCAGCTGGCCTTTTGAGGAAATACTAACATACCTATGTGACTGTCTGTCTATCTACCTGCCTACTACACACACTGCTTCTCAGAAATAAACATGAACAGTATATCATATATACACCAGTATAAAATATTATGTTGTTAAAACAGTTCAAAACATTTGGCGCCAAATTTCCCTGTTGCTCTGCACAGCCAGACGACCTCCAGCTGATTCAATATATTTTTATTAAAATATTTGGTGAAAAGAGAAGTACGCAGCCAGCATCCTTCTACAGCTGCCCTCACACACAGGCGTGACAGCAGCCAAAGACATGAGGGCACATTGGCACAGCAAACCAGCTTCCCCTCAGGTTTATGTTCTGCTAAAGGGTAGGAGCCCCAGCTGACTAGCTCGCTACTGAGTGATAGCTAGGATGGAAATTAAATAAATGGAATATTTGCCTGCATGTATGGAGCAGGGCAAATAGGAAGGGAGAGGGAAACAGCTGATACACAGTGGTTGCTGTGGAGCAGTAAATATTAGCATTAATTTTGCTCATCACAACTGCACATTCATTATAGCTTTCCACGTACCAAATCCATAAGTCTATATGTGCTGAGCCAGTGGCTTGCCATAGCAAGCAGCAAATAATGAATGATGTATTACCTCTCTTATAATGGATTGGTTATTTCAACCATACTTGCCTCAATGTGATGAAATAAATGACAGCAATTTTGCTAATACATGCTTTTTCTGCTCTCCCTTTCCTTACAAATAGGGCAGAAAGGTGTCCTTTAACATTTAAAGCCGTGGAAGAACACAATATGTATGACGGTAAATGACTATAATGTAGTATGCCATAAACTGTAAGTACTGTCTGGTTTGAAAGGAAGCTGATGTGAGGTATAAAGGTGTTTTATACATGACAGAGGTAATAAATCTAGAGTTTGTAGGAGGATTTAGATCCAACTGGAAATAAATCCATTGCAAATATTTTTGAAGTACTGTATAGCTACATTAGGAAAGGACTCTGGGACTGAGCTGAAAGTGCTTCTGGTTCAGCTGGTGATAAAGTTTTGCCAGTCAAATACTGATCATATCCATCACTTTACTGTTTCAGACTGACAATGGGAAATGTAAGGCATGAGCAATGTATTGCATGACCAATGTTACTACATTCTCCATTAAAATACATCATCTGATTCAACAGCAAAGAATTGCTGTTTAATGTCGTCTGTTCGATAAATTTGGATGGGGTGAATGCCTCATGGCCCTCTTCCTTCCCTGTGCTCTGCTTGCCTTGTTCATGAGGCCAAGCTGTGACCAAGAAATCAGAAAAAGCAGCTAGGAGCAAGTTTCCATGAGCCTAAGCCCAGTACCAGCATGTAGCAACCGAGAGCCCTTGTCCCAGGGAACTCAGAGCAACACCACCAAATTCAGCCTGTGCAAACCCAGGAGAAGCAGATGTGGATGGAGTCTCCTGCAGAGCGGGTCCTCTCTGCCTGCAGGAAACAGAGGAAAAGAACCTTGGTGACACCTTCATGATAAGGTTATCTTGGGGAATGAAACCACTAGACAGGAGGAAATCAGAGGCCATTTGAGGGCTGGAAATAGTGGCAAATTCTTAGGATAACATGGATGACCCCACATTAAAAAAGATCCAGGTTTGTTCCAGGCAAGATGCAAAGATTCAGGGTCTGATCCCAAGGCCACTGCTATCAGTGGAAGGATTTCCACCAACCCACAGTGGCTTTAGACAAAACCCTGAGTTTGGCTCTCATTTTGTACAGGCACCTGGGCCCTACTCTGTCCCTACAGAATGGCAGTGTGAGATGCTGCTCTAATCCTTGGCAGAAGGATTAAATAGTGCTGGGAACTCAAATAACTCCCACGGCGTGAGGACTGCTTTGCCTTTCAGTAGGGCTGGATGCTAAGCCAGCTGTTAAATGCCGCCTGCAGTCAGCTGCACTTTCTCCAGCTGCTGTGGCTCTCATCTTCCCTCTGAGAAGAGGCACCACCTCTTGGTGATATGGCACTTCTCCCTTCTTTTTGCTGGCTTGGACACAGAAGTCCCTGCCACCCTAAGGCTTCTTGATCCTCATCTGGTATTCATTTTCCAACATTCTCGTTGCTTATTGGGGTTCTCAGTCCCCAAAGTTTCATCAGTCCCAGCAGACTGGATCCTGCAGTGGTGGTAGTCACTCCTTATGTTTATCACCACTAGTATTACTGTTTTTCACCACAGACTTTTTTCTTTTTACTGATGAATGCTGACTAGTCTCTTTCCA